>NC_056750.1:108406633-108476633 GCF_019279795.1 Protopterus annectens | reverse complement strand
AAAATGCTGTTATTCTCGTCAGCACAAAGGTCCACACCGTTTACCTTCACCATAAATGCAAAATATGGCACAATAATCACCCCCGACTCCTCTACAAAACTGTTAGGAGTAATAATTGATAATAACCTAAAATTTGACCTTCATGTAAACCAAACGATCAAAACCATCAATAAAAAACTAGGGTCACTGTGTAGAATAAAAGCCTTCCTAACCCCTCCGGCTATGGTTGCCATAGCTCGCTCCCACCTGCTGTCAACACTTTTATATGCATCCCCCTTCTCTCTAATCTAAATAAAACTGTACTCAACAGACTCTCAATCTGTTACAAACACATTGCCAGGTTTGCCACTGGCCTACCTTTTAGAACACAGCATTGCATCAACCTTAAACAGCTTGGGTGGCTAGAACTTCCAAGTTTAATCCAATATAACCTTTTGATTATGGCTAATAAAATCCTCTGTTATCCAGATAACACACCAGCTCTTAAAAATATGATCACCCCCACAACAATCCAGGACTGCTCCGATCCTCAAACAGACTACAAATTATGATAATTAAAATTAACAATCTAGCTGGTGACTCCCTTTTTGCAAACTCTGTAGGAAAAGCATGGAACCTCCTTCCAGCGAACATTACTTTGCTCTCCTCCCTATCCCAATTCAAAGCTAAACTCAAACAACATCTGGCACTAAACTGGCTTTGCCACTGTAACAAGCCTGGCTAACTCTCACCATGAATGTATATAATCTATTAATCAAATTACTGTTATTTTTTTCCCTGACTGTTACCAGGAGCAACTCGAACTTGTGATATTGTCTATTTCATGTCTGCTTATCTCATTTGTAAATATCTCATCTGTAATATGTCTTCTTTATTATTACTTCTCTGTCTACATTGGTAATATGCCTTCTTTGTTAATACTTATATGTCTACCTTGGAGTTTTTCTCCCCGGGCCTCCACTGAAAATGGACATTAATCCAGTTGGACTATCCAGGTCAACAAATGTAAAATAAAATAGAATAAATCATCATCATCATCTTCTTTTGGTTGTTCCCATTAGGGGTCGCCATAGCAGATCACCTGTTTCCATTTCTTCCTGTCCTCTGCATCTTGCTCTGTCAAACCACCCACTTGCACGTCCTCTCTCACCACATCCATAAACCTTATCTTAGGCCTTCCTCTTTTCCTGTTACCTGGTAGCTTCATCCTTAGCATCTTTTTCCCAATATACTCAGCATCCCTCCTCAGCATATGTCCAAACCAACGTAATCGTGCCTCTCTGGCTTTGTCTCCAAACCTTCCAACCTGGGCTGACCCTCTAATATACTTATTCCTAATCCTGTCCACCCTCGTCACACCCAGTGCAAATCTTAACATCTTTAATTCTGTCACATCCAGCTCAAACTCCTGTCTTTTGGTCAATGCCACTGTCTCCAACCCATATAGCATAGCTGGTCTCACTACCCTCTTGTAGACCTTCCCTTTCACTATTACAGGTACTCGTCTGTCACAAATCACTCCTGACACTCTTCTCCACCCACTCCATCCTGCCTGTACTCTCTTCTTCACCTCTCTTCCACACTCACTGTTACTCTGAACTATTGACCCCAAGTATTTAAACTCATCCACCTTCGCCACCTCTACTCCTTGCATCTTCACCATTCCTCTATCCTCCCTCTCATTCACACACATATATTCTGTCTTAGTCCTGCTGACCTTCATTCCTCTTCTCTCTAGAGCATATCTCCATCTCTCCAGGGTCTCCTCCACCTGTTCCCTACTCTCACTACAGATCACAATGTCATCTGCAAACATCATAGTCCACGGGGACTCCTGTCTGATCTCGTCTGTCAACCTGTCCATCACCATTGCAAATAAGAAAGGGCTCAGAGCTGATCCTTGATGTAACCCCACCTCCACCTTAAATGCATCTGTCACTCCCACTGCAGACCTCACCGCTGTCACACTACCCTCGTACATATCCTGTACCACTCTTACATACTTCTCTGACACTCCTGACTTCCTCATACAATACCACAATTCCTCTCTAGGCACCCTGTCATATGCTTTTTCTAATTCTACAAAAACACAATGCAACTCCTTCTGACATTCTCTATACTTCTCCATCAACACTCTCAGAGCAAACATCACATCTGTAGTGCTCTTTCCTGGCATGAAAACATACTGCTGATCACTAATCATCACGTCCCTTCTTAACCTTGCTTCCACTACTCTCTCCCATAACTTCAAGCTGTGACTGATCAATTTAATCCCTCTGTAGTTACTACAGCTCTGCACATCACCCTTATTCTTAGAAATCGGTACCAAAACACTTTTTCTCCATTCATCAGGCATCCTCTCACTTTCCAAGATTTCATTAAACAATCTGGTTAAAAACTCCACTGCCATTTCACCTAAACACCTCCATGCTTCCACAGGTATGTAATTTGGGCCAACAGCCTTTCCATTCTTCATAGCTATCCTTACTTCCTCCTTGCTAATCCATTGTACTTCATGAGTCACTATCCCTACATCATCCAACCTTCTCTCTGTTTCATTCTCTTCATTCATCAACCCCTCAAAGTACTCTTTCCATCTCCTCAACACACTCTCCTTGCTTGTGAGTATGTTTCCCTCATTATCCTTTATCATCTTTACCTGCTGCACATCTTTCCTAGCTCGGTCCCTCTGTCTAGTCAATCGGTACAGGTCCTTTTCTCCCTCCTTAGTGTCCAACCTTTCATACAACTCTTCATATGCCTTATCCTTAGCCTTTGCCACCTCTCTCTTTGCCATGCACCTCATCTCCTTATACTCCTGTCTACTTTCTTCATCTCTCTGACAATCCCACTTCTTCTTTGCCAACCTCTTTCTCTGTATACTCTCCTGTACTTCCTCATTCCACCACGTCTCCTTGTCGTCCTTCCTCTGTCCAGATGTGATACCAAGCACCTTTCTAGCCATCTCCCTTACTAGCTCTGCTGTAGTTACCCAGCTATTTGGTAACTCTTCACTGCTGCCCAGTGCCTGTCTTAACTCATCCCTGAACTCCACCTCACAATTACCCTTTTTCAATTTCCACCATTTGATTCTTGGTGCTGCCCTCACACCCCTCCTCCTCTTCTTGATCACCAACGTCATCCTACAAACCACCATCCTATGCTGCCTAACTACACTTTCTCTGGTCACCACTTTACAGTCTCCGATCTCCTTCAAACTGGCCCTCCTACATAAAATATAATCCACCTGTGTGCATCTTCCTCCACTCTTGTATGTCACCCTATGCTCCAAAATAAAATAAATAAATAAATAAATAACATTTTTTAAAGAGGCTTTAAAGCAGGTTAGGCCAGGCATAGACCTGATAGCAAAAGGTAGTGAATTCTATACTTTAGAGGCAGAATATGAATACAAAGAGTGATCTTGTTTTCTTGTGGGTTTTGAGATAGCTAAAAGATTTTTGTCTTCTGATTGTAGGGATCTGTTTGGTGTATAAGGTGTAACTCAGTTGGCTAGCACAGGGCAGGCAGTAGTCTTGAAAATAAGGTTGTGCAAAGTGGATAGCTGAATAAAAGCAAGTTGGTTGGGAAGTTCAAGCCAGTTTAGTTCCAGTTGTGCTTTACAGTGATGTCTGTGATATTTAGAGTTTGTAGTAAACTTAGCAAAAAAACAACTTGAACAAAGGGTAAATGAAAAAACAAAAAAGGCAAAGCAGAAGATGACGCAGGAAAAAGCTGTTCAATGTTTTTTACTATAACAGACACACTGGTACCTCGGCTTTTCGCCTTCAATGGATAATACACAGTGAAAAACAGCCACTTTTTATACAGGTTCAAACCCCCACTGATAGTAATCAATTACATAATTACATTTTTAATTAAATGTTTAAGGTGCCAACACCATTATAGACATGCATTTTAGTATAAACACATCTTAAACAAACTTCTCTTTTATATACAATAAAACATCCTTCATCATTTGTAACACTTTTCAAATATTTTCAAACATATTAAACATTTTAAATATTTTAAATATTTTAAATATTTGTTAAATTATTTCAATCATTTAAATAAGCTTATTTTAATTTACCAAGTTCACTTCTAGATTGAGGCCCCTAGGAAATAATGTCTTATAATTTAAAATAAATGTACTTTCTAAGTAGAGCACTATATTTTCAAAACAAATACAGCAGGCATGTCAGTAAATATAAATAAATTCTACCAAAGCAGACTACGGAGTCTAGCACAGTTCAGGTTTGTGGATAGAAAAACCTTACACTAAACAATGAAATACAGCACAAAGTATATATTACACAGTTTCTAGCACAGTTCAGCTTTGCAGTTAGCGAACCTTACACAATATCAGAAGTAAATATGGCAGAAATTAAGGACACAGTTTGCAGATGGAAAAAAAAAAAAAACTTACACTAAACCAGAAGTTAATATAGCAGAAAATAAATGACACTACAATCAGTTTATACAGTGATAACTAATGCGCCCCAGCAACAGTTGTTGGCAATACAAGCTAAAAGCCTGGGAAATCTGTGCACTACGGGTATAACCACTTTACAAAGAGCTGGGTGTAAGGAACATAACCACAATACAGCAAGGAAGGTCGGGAGAAACAATGCAATTGTTAACTGTGTAAGGAACAGATAAAAATATGCTTACGGAGATTGTAGAAGAACACTCCATTAACACACTTAACTATGTTATTGAAAAAAAATGGTTAAATAGCAATGTTCACATACATGGTTGCCATAGCATATTTCACGCTCCCATTCACAGAGTAGATAAAGTAAAAAGGTGAACTTTACAGTTTAGGTACAAAAATAACAACAGTGATTGGACTGTTCAGCTGTAAAAAGGTTCAAAGACCCTATTATCTGGTCAGTGTGTGCACACCTCTGCAATCAGGGGCCAAGTAGTTAGTAAAAGATGGCGAAGAAGGCCAAGTGTGGCTTTTACATGTTGCAAAGCATCATGGGAGGAGCAGGGTGGTGTAATTTCACAGAAGGCGAGTATATGGCAATATGAAGAGAAGAAGACAGAAGGTGCAATACTGGCAGAGAGGAGATGAGAATGCCAAAAACAATCAGTAAGTTCAGTTAGGGCCAAATTGGACAGCTGCTCTCTTCTAGGGATTAATCTGTAGAGGTAGGGCTATCAGGTAGTAGTGAAAACTTTGTGGGACAAAAAGTACACTTGGTTTACAGGTCTATGGGTGATGTCTGTAAAGTACTCAGTATGCAAATCAGGGACAGTTGGGCAGTATGAAATAGTTAATGACCAGTAATATTGCTTTTGCATTTTTTCAGTCTCATGATTTTTGTTGTGGTGTGGGTGGCCAGTTATTTCCAAAGATGCCCTTATATGGGTGTAATTATTTCTTGGTTTTCATTTAGGTAGTTGTAATCACAAGTTGTATATCATATCATATCATATCATATTACATTATATTATATTATATTATATTGGATCTACTTGAATTTCGCGAACTTACATTTTACCGAAACGTATGTCCATGAGCTGATTTACACGAAAGTGCGTTAGGCCGAAAATGCACTTTCGCGTAAATACAGCTGTCAAAAAAGAAAAAAAGAAAGAAAAGAGGTGAAATGCATCCTTACTTGTACATCAACGTTTAGTGTTGATGTACAAGTTAGGAAATTATTGTTGAGATCATGGTATAGTGAGGATGAGGGAATATTCCCTTTTCCCCACTGTAGTGCGATCTCAGAGTGAGAATATTAAAGTGGGTGGTGCAGGGGGGCTTGCCCCCCTGCATAAATGTGTTTAAAGTGTTTTTTTTTTTGCTGGATTTACGTGAAAGTGCATTTTCGATTAAACGCACTTTCCCGTAAATCAGCTAGCGAATTTACATTTCGGTGAAACTTAAATTTGCTGATCTAATAGGGATCCTTTATATTATATTATATTTGTGAGGTGTAGGCAGAGGAAACATTTGGAAGGATGAGGCCAAGCTTAATATTTGTTTACTGACGTCTGACTACCGGGAAAGTCTAACTGGGTAGCTGTCCATTTTTATTGGAGGCCCATGAAGAAATGTTCCACAGTTTATCAAAAACATTTTGAAAACAATTTTAAAACCCTCAAAAAAAAAAAAAAAAAAAAAAAAAAACCTTCTACAGTTTAAATTTTATTTATTTTTATTTTACATTTGTTGACCGGGCTAGTCCAGCTGGATACATGTCCATTTTCAGTGGATGCCCGGGGAGAAAAGCTCCAGTTAAAAACATATTAAAAACATGCAAAACATGCAAAACATCTATAAAGAAGGATTGAAAAAATAGCCTAACATAGACTTAAGAACAATAATCATAAAAATTCATATATTTGAGATAGAATATTACAGAAATAAATAATTCTATCAATGTGGACATAATGTGACAAAATTAGTTAAAACAATTACAAATGATATAACAATAATTTAATTATCAGAGAGCTTTTAGACAGTGCTTAGAAGTTAAAGGTAAACTAGTATAATACATACAGGAATTGCAATATGAAGTTAGGGAAAAAATTAATTATTACGTATCTAGATAAAGTTAGGAAGTGAATGAAAAGGGGAAGTAAGGAGGTGTAAGGTATGAATAGGAACTTGTTCATATTTAGGAATAGTGTTATCCTGATGCTGAGGAAAAACAGAGACAGATATTGGCTAAGAATTACTTCTGAATGGTTTTGAAGGACTGGAGGGAGGGTATTGATCTGATGGATATAGGTAAGGAGTCCCAGGCCTTAGCAAAATTGTATAAATATAAATCATGCTCCGCAGATTTGATAGGGATATGGGCAGCAAAATTTTTCCTCACTGAATCATAATGATGGAGTATGAACATAGCTGTATAGAATGGTATTTAGTGCTAGACAAGCAGATGATTGCTGGCTAATGTTGTAGGTGGGAAGAAGCTCTGTGTATGTCAGTTGATGGGTTAGTTCTAACCAATTTAGGCTTTCAGTACTATATAGCAGTGGGTTCTGAAAGAGGCATTTGCTGCAAATTTAGCCACTTTACAATTGCATTGCTCAAATTCTGCTGTTTGTGCTGCTTGGAAGTTAGTGAGAATGGATGCTTCATAAACTAGTTTGGGGATGTGATAAGTAGTGGCGAGTATAGCTTTAGTTGTGTTGGTGAAAATGTTTTTGGATCTCTAAAGCTTCCAAGTTTCTGGTCAGTATTTCTATGCATTTTTGTATGTGCATGCCAAATGTAAGATTATAGGTTCATAGGTAAGGTAAGTACTAGGCTAGCTGATCTTGCAGGCCATTTTACCTACCTAATTTCCCTTTTTGTGTTTGAAATAACTTATCCCATTTGGTTATAGATTGGCCTTGCCTGTCCCATGGTTGATAATTGCATATTAGCCCTAATGAGAATAACTGGGATCATGCCATATATAAACTGAGTGGACCCATGCCTAGGATAAAGCATTTAGGAGCTGCATCTGCCCATTTTCAGTGCATGGGGCAGTTCTGGGGTAAATTTTTTGTTTCCCATCCATATTTCTAAGTTGTACATGAAAACGGACAGGGATGAACTTTGTTTTATGTGGATGGGGAGTTTGTTCCACAGCAATGGTATCCTCTTCGAAATATACCTGTCCTTCCAAACTGTTCTCTTAATGTTACAGAAGAGGTTTAGATGCCTTTGCAAAGTATTTCTGATGCCATTTGACTTACTGATGTGTATTAAGTCCATTAGTAATAGGTCAGCAGATGTCTTCTATGGCAGACACAGGTCACATCCTAGGAGTCTGTAGGATACCAAGTGTAGTGACAGGGGGTTCAGTCAGTCCATGTAGGACCTGTTGTTTAGGCCTTGTATCCTTTTAGTAAGGTATCTTTGTGAGAGCTTCAGTTGTTGCATGTGTCTGAACAGATATAAGCTGAAGGGAGCATTATGTGCAATGACTAGCCGAATGAAGGCTAAGTTAAGGGTTCAATGACATCCCTAGATCTAGACACAATCAATTAATTTATAATCTGTGCAATATAGAAGGACTTTCTTTTAACAACAAACACACATTGGTCAAAATTTAAGTCAAAAGAAAAATCTGTGGTATCCCTCAAAGTCTCAGAAAACCCAGTATGCAAAGTATACTGGGTCAAAGACAAACCAAGCAGAAACTCTGCAGTGTGGAAGGTGCAAAGTTCACTCCTTGAAATATATTGTGCACCTAGGTGACTAATAAATCAAGCAGAACCTCTGCAGTGTGGAAGGTGCAAAGTTCACTCCTTGAAATATGTCGTGCACCTAGTTGACTAATAAACCAAGCAGAACCTCTGCAGTGTGGAAGGTATGAAGTTCACTCCTTGAAATATGTTGTGCACCTAGGTGACTAATAAACCAAGCAGAACCTCTGCAGTGTGGAAGGTATGAAGTTCACTCCTTGAAATATGTTGTGCACCTAGGTGACTAATAAACCAAGCAGAACCTCTGCAGTGTGGAAGGTGTGAAGTTCACTCCTTGAAATATATTGTGCACCTAGGTGACTAATAAATCAAGCAGAACCTCTGCAGTGTGGAAGGTGCGAAGTTCACTCCTTGAAATATGTTGTGCACCTAGGTGACTAATAAACCAAGCAGAAACTTCATTTTCATTATACTTGACTAGGATCACTTGATTGTGTGTTTCAATAAAACATATTCCATTCTTAACTCAACTCTGAACTTTTATTTTATTTTGTGCTACATATTTTAAAATTAGATTTTTATTAGTGAACTAGGTGCATAGCATATTTCAAGGAGTGAACTTCACACCCTCCACACTGCAAAGTTTCTGCATGGTTTATTCAAAAGTTAAGTCACTGTCCACATAAGTTCACAAATTCTGAACAACTGGTTCAAGTCTTCGGGGTGTATTGTCAGTGAGGTAGTGGCCAGGGGCAGATGACTTCCCAAAAGGTACAGTAATGCATTTTTTGGTATGTGGTTTCACACCATGATTTTGACACCAGTTATTTATTTGAGACAAACCTCTCTGCAGAATGGCCAAGTGGCCAAGTCATTTGAGGATTCAGTGGCTGTTCCTAGCTTGCAGTCATCTGCAAACTTAACAGTTATCATCCATTTTTATCATTACTGTTATTATTATTATTCAATATTACTTATGAGCATCCACTATCCGCCCTCATTATTTGCTATTAGAAGGCACTTTAGATGGTGTATTATTAAGTGTGAGGATTTTAAATGTTCTTTTTCAAGAGAGAGCGCTTTGGGTGAAACATTATTATTTTATAGGGGGAACTATGCATGAGATGTGAGTTACAAAGCCATGTTTCAGTGTCTGTTACAACTTTCTGAGTAATATTTTTGAGATGTCCCAAGTTATCTGATGCACACATGAGTGTGAAGTCATCAGCATATTGTATTAGGGAAGCTTGTTGTGTGGCTCAGTGGCGTGCTCTGGTGTGTTCAAGAAGAGAAGACCTTGTGATACACTGCTGGTGACTGGGAGGTATGGAGGGAGGGTAAAGTGCCATTTTACTGACTGATATCTATTGCACAAGTAGCTTTTGAACCATAGAAGTGTGCTCTGTGATACACCTAATGGGGACATCTGAAGTAGATGTTTGCTGTGACAAATTGTATTGAAGGCTGCAACGAGTATAGAACTAAGGGGGAGACTGGTTTATCATTATCTGTTTATTAACAGTATGTATAATGGTTAGAAGTACAGTGTTAGTACTATGGGAGGTATGGAAGCCACGTTTTTCAAGTAGTTCAGATAGGGTGGGTTTAGCATGATGATTAAGGTCTTCACCTCATAAACACAGAGTACACAGTTTGATTCTGACTTCAGGACAATTAGCCTAGTATTCTCCCATGAACCTGAGATCACTGTAGTTGTAAGGTTAGTGATGTCTGTTGAATTTCCTGCTTTGTGTAGATGGATAATCTGTGATTGTTTACAAAGAAAGGGAACATGGGATTCCAAGACTGACCCATTTATAAGGATTGAAACAAGATGGACATTGCTAATGGCTGCTATTTTAAGGTACTCACTTGGAAGGTCATCAGTTGAAGCTGATCATGGTCTGAGCTTGAGTTGTTTTATATAGAATGAGTTCACCGGTTTGAAGGTGAAAGTGGACGTAGTGATATATGGCTATTGAGCAGGGTTGGGATTCGATGTGAGAACCCTTGGTTAAGAACATTATACTATCTATGAGCTGTCCTGATTTAGACATGTAGCTTTGGTCTGTTTTTAAAACAATTCCAGGTTTTGTGGCAAATCAGAGGGGAGGACCGAAGTCAATAAATAATGACATATATATGAGTTTTAGACTTCATATCCTTCAGAATATGCATACCAACACAAATCCTGTCATTCTACCAACTTTCTAAGTTAAAAGGAGCAATACCAGAAAATATATCCCTATTTTTGGCCATTGTATCCACGTTATTTGAGGCTTTCTCCAGATGTCTTGCACTAAGAGGTTGAGATGTATGCCTACCTCTCAAATGTCCAGTTTTTTGCCTCATATTTTTGGCTTACTCCAAAGAAAATTTGTGGGTTTCTAGCAAATCACTGAGGATTAAAATAAATAAATAATGCCATACATTTGAATTTCAGACTTAATTTCCTTCAGAAAGTGCATGTTACAACAAATGCTGTTACTCTAGCAATTTCTAAGTCTATAAGAGCAATATTTATAATCTGTCCCTATTTTGCCCCCCCCCCCCATTAATTAATGCTTTGTCCAGATTTCTTGTGCTAAGCGGTTGAGAGGTATGGAGGCAAGGTATTGAAGTATGGTATGTAATGCTATAGTTGCTGATTATTCGGTGCATTTTAAGGGGAGGATAGGGGTTCTACATTCCTGAGAATGTCCTCCATTGTATAAGATGCCTAGTAACTATGAACTTGTCAGTATTTTAGTCATTCTCTGTTGCATAACTACCACGCATACCTCAACTGTACAGATTTTCGCAGAATGTCTAGATTTGTGCCTCATATTTTTGGTCTGTTTTTCCTAAAATTGTGGTTTTCTGGCAAATTAGTAGCAAGTCATTAAAGACTGAAGTTAGCAGATAATGACATACATTGGAGTTTTAGACTTCATACCCTTCAGGAAATGCATGCTAAAGCAAAGCCTGTTATTCTATCAACTTTCTAAGTCTGTAATAGCAATATTTAAAAAATGTCCCTATTTTTGGGCATTTGTCCCACTTTTATTTATGACTTTGTCCAGATTTCTTGCTCTAAGAGGTTGACTGGTATGACTACCAGCTTACCAATTTTTGAACGTAATGTAGACAAATAATCCTTCAAGGGCAGCAGACTCTGAATTTGTAGATGAAACACTGAAATGTAAACTAGTTTGCTAGCTTGATAGTCTGCAGGCACTGAGGTAAAAAGCACCCAGAACTAGGGAAAAAATTCTTCAAAAATACTACAAGGTCACATGGTGGCACATTTTCCCTGCGACCAGGTGATGTGCCTATAGTGCAGTGCCATTATGTGACCTTGTAGTATTTTTGAAGAATGTTTTCCCTAGTTCTAGGTGCTTTTTACCTCAGTGCCTGCAGACTATCAAGCTGTTCCCATGATTTGTCCTGAGCAAGTTTGTCAACCAAAACTAGCAAGCCCCTGTGCGAGAAGAGCCTTCAATGATGGCCCATCATCCAGACAACCATGGACATAGCTTTTACATATGCAAGCATCATAGCAATAATGACATTTCTGTTTTAGGCCCTTACCCCACCCCTGGTGATTGGCATGAGTAGGCTTGTCACAGTGGGGCATCCTATATCCTCCATGTGAAGGATCATGCTACCACCCACACAGTAATGAATGCTTGTATCACCTGCTTTGAAGCATCAGGCCCATGTCCCTATACATGGCTATTTCAGTGCCTTGCAAGTCCCCATTTACTGGGTAGTAATTGATCAACCTGAACATTCTCTCCCATCAACTACTGGAGAACCACAGTTCACTACACATGACTATCCATTCCACATGCCTCTTCCAGCACCCAACGCAAAGCTCAAACTCTGGATGTCTGGGTCATACTCAGAGCTTCATCCCTCAGTGTCACACAGCCAGCCATGTGATCCAAGTCAGAACTGCTCTGGTTTAAATGCTAGTGAGAGTAGAGGAAGAACTAAGCCATTTATAGGCCTCTGACTGCTTGTACAACTTTGAATTGTGCTGTTATGCTATTGGCCAATGGATTAACCAAATTTCTTGTATTATCTGCTATTATAAGTTGCTTGTGTTTGCAAGACACTGCTTCTTGCACATTGCCATTTAACTGTGCACTGTACAAATGCAGAACCTAATCTTTTTCAATACAACCTACACCAAAATGTATGAGCACACTTAATAGTCAGTAGTCATGCAAAGCGATAAATTAGTTTGTGTATAGACTTGCATTACTCATTTTAGATAGAGAGCACTCCAGTTAAACAACTACTAATAATCTCTTAGACATTACTCACCATACAGCCCACAGTAGCAAGCAATTGAAACCATGAAACAGCACTTTCGGACTGTTATTGCAGCCAACATGGTTAAAATAGGCATCCAGAGACTATGTTGCAATTGTCTCATGTTCATTGACAACCACCTACCACTTAAATGGTCACTCTCCCTCCCTCTTTGCAATGTTTCAATAATCTCACCAAATGGATCAACTTCATAATCCCAGAGCTGCTCATTTTTGTAGGGGTGGATGCACAGATCTTATGCACACCCACTTTGGAAACGTTGTTGCAGGGATCAGTTAATTCCCTGTTGAAATGTATTGGCATTTAAGTTATGTTCCTACCATAGCTCCTGTACTTCTCAATGTGCAGGAAAGTGTACAAGAAATCTGGACAAACACTAAAATTATTGGGTGTGGGAAGTTGGGGAAAATTTAAAAAGTTTTTCACATAAAGTAAACTTAGAAAGTTGATAGATTACCTGGAATTAAGTGCACATTTCCTAAAGGAGATAAAGTTTGAAACTAAAATGTATGTCATTATTTTTAGTAAAGTCAGAAAACCACCAGTTTTATGAAGAACAGACCGAAGGTATGAGCAGAAATCTGAGCATTCAGTGAAAATCTGGGTAGCTGAGAAGAACTTGTACAAAGTCAGTGATGGCTTTCTCCTTTGCAGGTTTGTTTAATTCAGTTAGGGAGCAAGACAATTTCTTTTGGGGCAGTCCTACTCCTCCTCTGTTTTTTTCAGGACTACCCACCTGTAGTGGTGTGTGTCTAATATATATATATATATATATATATATATATATATATATATGGATCTAGGACTATTGAACGAAATGTTCTGTTTGTGCTCAGGTTGCGACTCAAAAGGGTCTGTCAGTCTCCCAATTACATAGTTATCAAGCTGAAATTATTCAGTACACAAACAGATAGCTGAAGAAAGAAATAAGGGGGAAAATAAATGATTGCAAACTGAGGTTAAGTATAACCCATGGTACCTTGGAGAGTTCAGCGAACATCTATTTGTTGTTTCATTACATAATGAAATAAACAATTTTACCTGTTTGTTTACAGGTACCTTGTTATGTGTGTGTATATATAGTTGGTACTCTTACAGGACATAAAACACATTAAGGAGGTATTCAAAAAGGAAAAATAGCACAGTGTATAAAGCTAAAATGTGCAGTAAGTGTTGCCATGCAGGGCATGTGCATTTCAGAGATATCTGTAGCACAGTCATGGTTGTATGAAAATTGGCATGGTAAGTAGTTTATATTAATGACAATATGATGACATTCAAATGAGGTGGCTTATAGAAATACATTCATCAATAAACTGATGTTTTTGTGTGCAGTGATAATGATTTACAGAGCATTCATTCAGAATATTACTGAATAATATTGAATATAATATTATGTATATTGTGTAGTACTACTTGACATGCATAGTAAGTTTATTCAATAAGTATAAGATTCCTTGCGATAGAAATCTGTTGTGCCAGCCATATTCTATTTCTGTCTCTATAAAAGATCACAGTCTTTGCCGTGGGTGTTCATGGTAATGTGCATTTTACATAACTGTAAAACATCAAGCAGGGTGGAATGTGCCATGTATCCTAATGATGGACAGCAGTCTGTCAGATGAAGAATGGCTTACAGATCAAGAACTGCAGATATCAAAAATGCCATTTGAACCCTTAATATAAACATCACCACAAATAGTAGGCAACAGTAATGACTGTGAAAGGGTGTACAGCTCAGCAAACTCCGTGACCTCCATGTACATATCATAATTTTGGCTTTAACACACATTTTACATGTTACACCTTTGGTACCATAATGCATCACAGGTAATGTCAGCATGTTCCAGAAGGTGATATATAAGACTGGTGCTTCCATTCACATGGAAGAGCAACAGGAAGGTTCCAGGTGATCAAACATACAGGAAGCTCCAGTCAACAAACAGTATTGCTGGAAGGTGCCATGTGTGTCTTACAGGTAATACCCAGTTTCTGCAAATAAGAGACAACAATGTTAGATGTGGTATAAGAGGCTATTTTTCAGCTATCTTTCATAAGCGTTGTACTTCCATCTTCCTGATTTCTTGATGTGCTCCCATGATGTCCTTGCTCACTGCCCATGAGAAGCTGCTACTATGCTAAATGAGCGTGGAATCTAACTGAACATGGGGTATATGTTTGGGGTCCAAACTTCATCACTTCACTGTTTTCTTCTAATACATCCCTGACCTGAAGCTGAGTAAGCAGGGTACCCTTCTCATGGCAGAAAGCTACTCCTTCTTAAGTGCCAGTCTATGATGAAAACTGTGTGAGCAGGCTTCTGTGTTGTAGGCGCAGTGTTTGGTAATGTTGCAGGCATTATACTACATTCCACTCTGCGGCTCATGAGGCTGGAGCCAGCCACTGGTTCTTCACCTTCTGATCAGTCATAGGTCAATCCTATTTATCCTTAGAATACTCTGATTTTAACCAGCTAAATAATCCATATATTTATTTACTTAAAACAGCGTTTCAACTTACTTTCGTACATATATAAATACATAAATAAATAAAAAGACACGCACATTACATGTGAAATTGTGATTTCATTTCTTAAAAAAATAAGCAAGCAGACACTCAGGTGTCATGTGAAGTCATGGTTTTATTTATTTTACTCTCTTGCAATGAATGACTTATCTAGGCATACATTGCTATTTTTGAAAAAATGTAATGGTTGTACGGAGAAACAGTGTAAATTGCAATGGAGAGCAAATGTGATATTTTGTTGCAAACAGACAATTTGCTGATCAGTCATGACATCTCAAGATGTCTGTAATATACATTCAGTTTTAAAGAATACAATTACACCTAAAAATAAAACATAAATAAACCTGGAGGCATCCTTGGATATGCAACATAACCACTTAATTAAACAGCTTATTTATATTTACACATTTTACATACATGTACATACATACAAATATTTTAGACAAGGGCAATAATGCCCTTGCAAATATACCAGAACAGTCATTTCCATATAAGTGAAGAAGACGTTCTTAAATTCTGAAGTAGTGCTTGCTTTAATATAATTAGAAATTGTATCCATGTGTCAGCTACTTTTACAGAGAACAAGTTATGACATCTCTCATTCCTACATCATCGCCTACACAGATTGCCTGATTCTTTACTTTGATAACTCTAAGCATTCCTAGAGGTAGTTGTCTCTAATTACTCTCTACTTAAGGTCTCCACTTAAATATCAATATGAGATGGAGTAAAAAGTTCAATGTTTTAATCTTTTGTAATAGCTTAAACTTTCAGCTCTATGAATGCCCTTGGTATATTTCCTATGTGTTCTTTCATATAAACTTAAGCTATTTTTTTTTATAACAACATTTCTAAACTATTATTCCATACTCTAATTTGGGTTTAGTGTAACTTACAGTCTATCATTTCTGATTTCCTAGACTTTTATTTTTACAGCCTATAGATTTAAAAATGATCATTAACCAATTTGCTCATATGATCAGAAAAAAACCTAAAAACTGGATCTATCCATATACCCAGGTTCGTAAATTAATCCACATTTTAAATCACAGTATGCTGTATTAAATACTCATCCTTCAATCTATCTCTCTCAAATGTAAATAGGCTTTGCTGTTGATAAAATTATCAACATATTATTCTCCTGTGCTCAAATGGTTTGAAGTACTCAAGTTATTTTGTCCTGTCTGTGACAGATGTAAGCTGTTTACCTGTTTAGTTATCTGCATGCAGACAGCAGAGCATTAGAAATGAAAAAGATAGATCAGAAAGACACAATTAAAGAGGCATGGGCCTGGGTAAGAGCTCTATGGGACACCCTGACTGTAACTTAGAGATTCACACGTCCAGTTAATGTGTCTTTGCATGTCCTATTTGTAAGCCATGCAGCTATCTATCTTATCAAAGTTACATCAAGAAACACTTGTTCTAATGTAATGGTCATTGTTGTGTGTATGATCTTATCAAAGGCTGACATTAAGCCTATGTATGTTATACCACAGCACAATTTGCCATTTATAACTGTTCTTGCATTATTACAGAGCATAATGTTGCATGTAGTTATATATGTATTTTCAGCATGAAGTACCTCACAAAGAGGATTACGGGCCTTAAACAAATGCTCTACACTGACCGTCTCAAAAAAACTCCAGCTTTACTCCGTAGCATATCGCCTACTCCGAGATGATCTCTGCCTAACATATAAAGCTATGTCAAACCCAGAGCTGTTGGACATACTACACCTAAAGAAATCCCAATACCTCCGAGCTACATGCTCTAGGGACCTAAACCTTGTCACCACAGTAAACAGGACATGCTGGAGGGATAGATTCCTGTCCCAGAGACTTCCCATACTCTGGAACAGGCTACCCATCTATGTCAAGCAAAGTTCTTCATTAGCACTCTTCAAGAAAAATCTTGATGAGTGGATGGGAAATAGGAAATACACCCCGGGGATCACTTCTGTGTCTCTGCTCAACAGTGGTGCAGGAAAATAACTTTCTTGGGTGCGTAAGCCAGGGAACCTTGTTGGCTAGGCTTACGTAGGCCCTTGGGCCGATAGCCTAGTACCTACCTATGAACCTATGTGCATGCTTATATAGAGCTTCAAGTGCTAGTATTTTCAATGTTGATGATACAGTATGTAAAATAACCAACTTTCTCCATTACTTTACGATAGAAACAAAGTAAGGTTATGGGTCTCTGTGACTCTGGGTTTGTCCTGCCCTCCTGTCCCTTAAATATTGTTTGATCAAGTGCATGTCTCCAATCTTAAGTTAGGGGTCTTTGTGACGGCTATGGGGTGGAGACCTACGGAGATGGCGGTAAGTGCCAAGGCAGCACCCCCTTCACAGCACTGCGATCACACTTTGCCAGGGAATATTGGACTGAGGTTTGGGAGCAGTCACGGATGATGGAGATAACCGAAAATCTAATCTATACTTGTCCTGTTCCTCTGTACCTTAAATATGGGTGGAACAAGTGCGCGTCTCCATTCTTAAGTTATGGGTCTCTGTGACTCTGGGTTTGTCGTGTTCCCCATCAACTAAATATTGTTTGCACAAGTGTATGGCCCCAATCTTAAGTTATGGGTCTGTGAGAATCTGGGGTTGTCCTGTTCCCCTTTCCCTTAATTATGGGTGGAACAAGTGCATGTCTCCAGTTCTAAGGACTCTCCCCTTACTTTAATGACCTGGTGAATAACAAATATAATGATTTGTAAGTTCATGCTGAAGTGTTCTCAGGCCATTGTTATTAATTCTACTTTATTCCTGTCCTTTGTGTCCAATGTGTGCATATTTATCTTTCAATATAATGTAATTTAATTTCAGGATCTGATGTTTAACGGAATGCTATTAGTACACCTTTTCACTACCTTTGTGGAACCAAAACTGTTTTGCATAAGATTTTGTAAATGCATATGTAATCTGTTGTGTTAGTTTATAGGTTTTCAGTCCTACCACATCTTTGTGTATATGTGTGTGCATGTGTGCATGTATATATATATATATATATATATATATATATATAGAGAGAGAGAGAGAGAGAGAGGTTTACTATCAAAATATTGGAAATCAAAATAATTTTCCACCTTTTGATCGAATCAGTTTGCCAAAATTGGCATTAATGAATTACCAGAATTTTGGAAATGGCAACATGGAATTGACATTAGAACACCGGACGTTTCAATGTCGAAAGTCTGTGTTACGGGTAACATTTTTGCAAGGGGCCAAGCCCTCCTGCACCCACCACACCACTTACATATTTTATATTCCAACTTTGAGATCACACTACAGTGAAAAAAGGATACATTTCCCAATCCCCACTCTAGTGCGATCTGTTATCAGAACTTTGATTCTACATTAGCGAATGCACACTACCATTCGCTACTGTGGAGTCTAACGGTTTTCAGATCAGCATTCTAAAATCTTGAAAACAGTAAGTGCCAATCTAAAATTTGATAGCAAACTATATATACATATATATATATATATATATATATATATATATATATATATATATGTGTGTATATATATATATATATATATATATATATATATATGGGAGCCCTTCATTTGTTCGAACTTTCAAATGTTCGAAACTCATATGGCCGACACCATATGAGCGAACGTTTGAAAGACCAACAAATGATAGTGGAGATCCCACTACAGTGTGGGACTTGGAGATTCCCCTTTCCTGCACTGTAGTGCGATCTCAGAGTGAGAATATTTAAGTAGCAGGGGGTATGGGGGGTGCAGGGGGCTTGCCCCCCTGCATAACACAGTTTTACTGTGTTTACAGGTAGGTAAATTATGCTATTTCAGGATGTTGGTCTTTCGGAATGTCGATCATATGGTGTTGACCATTTGAAAATCGGCATTCTGAATGGTCGACATTCTGAAGTAGACCCATAGATATATATATATATATATATATATATATATATATATATATATATATATATATATATATATATAAATTTTATTTATTTTACATTTGTTGACCGGGATAGTCTGACTGGATGCATGACCATTTTCAGCGAAGCCCCGGGGAGAAAAGCCCCATGGAATAACAAAGCATCATAACATGTCACATATTACAAATAACAAATAAATATATTATTTACAAAGATTAGATGGGCAGACAATACAAATTACATATAGAATATTTTCAGTGATTAGGAGAGCAAAACATTATAACAAATCATCAGGTAGTGTTATTCAGTGAGAGAATCGGATAAAATTACATAGTAGGCTACCTAGCAGATTTACATTCCAGAGACAGGATAACCAGGCTTAATACAGTGACGTAGCCAGTTTGTTCCCAGGTGGTGTTTGAGCCTAGATTTGAACTGACCAAGTGAAGAGAGTAAGGTAATATCAGCTGGTAGAGAGTTCCATGATCTACCTACAGAATTTACGAAGAGTGAGTCACCGGCTGAGTTATTAGTTTTACATATCTGAATAATGAGTCTGTTGGAGGAGTGCAGTGGTCTAGGATTATTACAGAGGGTGACAAGATCTTTAAGTGCAGGGGTATTGTTAGGGTTATATATGATTTTATGGGCCATAACCAATTGGTTATATAGTATTAGACAGGGTAGTTCAAGCCATCCAAGCTGGATTAGATTGATGCAGTGATGTGTCCTAAAAGGCAGCCCAGTGGAAAACCTGGTTTGTGTGTGTCTTTCGGCTTATCCCAGTTAGGGGTCGCCACAGCGGAACTCCGGTCCGCTAATGATTGGTAGAAAATTTTTACATGCCAAGTTACCAGCCCTGATACACAACCTTCAACGAAGGTACACCCCTTCACGCCTGTCTCCCCATAGAAGATGCTTTAGCTGAGAATCGAACGGACAACGTCTTGCTGTGAGTCGACAATGCTACCGCAGCACCACCACCACAGTGTCTCCCAGTGGCAAACCTGGTAATGTGGTTATAACAGATTAAGTTTGTTCCTGACAGTCTTGTTAACATTAGAGAGAAGAGGGAATGCATACAGAAGAGTAGAGAAAAGGTGAGATCGAGCTATGGTAACTTTGGCTGGGGGGGGGGGGGTTAGGAAGGCTTTTATTCTGTAAAGTGATCCTAGTTTTTTTTTAATGGTTTTGATCAATTGGTTAACATGTAGGTCGAATTGTAGATTATTATCTATAATGACACCTAATAGTTTAGTGGAGAAGTCAGGGGAGATTATTGTTCCATCATTTGCTTTTATTATAAAGTTAACGGCAGTAGACCTTTGTGTAGGTAATAATAACAGCATTTTAGTTTTTTTAGGATTTAGTATCAGACATTGTTGGGAAAGCCCGTTTTCTATTGTGTTAAAGGTGGTCTGGGTGGCTAACTGTAACTCTATTGGGAATGTGGCCGAGCAAATCAGGGTAGAGTCATCAGCATATTGGATACAGCTGACTTTTGGGATGACAGTATTCATATCGTTGATGAAAATGGAAAATAACAGGGGCCCTAGTATAGAGCCTTGTGGTACTCCAAGGGTGTTAGGTAGTAGGTTAGAGAGTTTATTCTGCCAAAGAACAGCCTGCTGTCTACCACTTAGATAGGATTTAAACCATTGAAGAGCTTTAGGATCTAGACTGAGTGTTTGCAGGGTGTGGATTAATAGTTGGTGGTCAACCATATCGAATGCCTTGGAGAGATCCAAGAAGTGGGCTGAAGAACTATGGCTATTGTTTCGATTATGGCTTATGGTGTTGGTAAAGACTAGTAGGGATGAGGTAGTACTGTGGTGAGGTCTGAAACAATGCTGGGTATCTGCCATGAGGTGGTAATGGATTAGGTGGTGCATGAACTGTCCCTGAATACATTTTTCCATAATCTTTGCAAGTGGAGAGAGTATAGCTATAGGCCTATAGTTGGAGAATTCAGTAGAACTACCTCCTTTATGGAGTGGGATTACATAGAATATTTTCCAGATAGTGGGAATTTTAGCTTCTTCTATGGTTCAATTGATAAGTATCGATACTGGGTATGCAATAGCATCAGCTGATTTTTGTAGGTATTCAGCAGGAAGTTGGTCAGCCATTAGTGTGATGGGTTTTAGTTTTTTGATTAGGGTACGGATAAGTGATGTGGTGACAGGTTATACAAAATGATTTTCTGTTATGCACAGTATATTTATATAAGGTTTTTCAAAATTTTCCTGATCGTGTCTCACACTATGTTTAGGTTCATAGGTAGGTACTAGGCTATTGGCCCTAGGGCCTATATAAGTCTAGCCAAATGGTACACTGGCTTTTCCCACCCAAGAAAATTATTTTCCTGTGCCCCTGTCAAGCAGAGCCACAGAAGTGATCCCCGGGGTGAATTTCCTATCTCCCATCCAATCATCAAGATTTTTCTTGAAGAGTGCTAATGAGGAGCTTTGTTTGATATAGATAGGTAGTTTGTTCCAGAGTATGGGAAGTCTCTGAGATAGCAATCTATCCCTCCAGCATGTTCTGTTTATTGTGGTGACAAGGTTTAGGTCCCTAGATCGTATAGCTCGGGGGGATTGGGATTTCTTTACGTGGAGCATATCCAACAGCTCTGGGTTTGACATAGCTTTGTATGTTAGGCAGAGATCACCTCTGAGTAGGCGATATGCGACAGAGTAAAGCTGGAGTTTTTTGAGACGGTCTGCATAGGGCATCTGTTTGAGGCCGGTAATCCTCTTTGTGAGGTATTTCTGTGGCCTTTCCAGTTGTTGTAGATGTCTTGTGAGGTACATACCAAAAGGGGCATTGTACTCTATAATGGGTCTAATGAGTGATGAGTAGAGGGGAACAATGACCTCTTTTTTCCTGGATGAAAAACCTTTTGTGATGAGATGTGCCATGTAGAAGGATTTCCTGACTACTGGGGCTATGTGATTATCAAAGGAGAGACTACTGTCCACCTGTGTCCCAAGGCCTCTTATCACACTTTCGGTGTTAAGTAGACTACCGTCTATGTGGCAGTTCATGGGTACAGAGTTTTTACCAAAAGGGATGACAATGCACTTTTTGGCATTGAGCTTGAGGACATGGCTTTGACACCAGGCATCTGTCTCAGTGAGGCCCTTTTGTAGGATGTCCACATTGTTAGGAGATTTGATTATGGCTCCTAGTTTGCAGTCATCTGTGAACTTTGTTAGCCAAAGACCTTCTGTGTTAGCCTGTACTTCAGAGAAGTAGATACCAAACAGGAGAGGACCTAGGACTGAACCCCGTGGTACTCCACTTGTCACTGGTCTGAAGTTGGATTTAGAGTCTGCTACTTTCACAGTGTGGGTTCGGTCAGTGAGCCAGTTGGCAACCCATCTTGTGACATAGGGATTTATACCTAGTTTAGTGAGTTTGTCTATAATTCCAGAGTTGGGGATGGTGTTGAAAGCCTTGGTGAGATCTAGATAGGCCGTGTGTGTACCACCTTACCCTCATCTACAGCTTTGGTGACCGCTTCAAAGAAGTCTGTCAGGTTTAGGAGACATGATCTGCCTTTTACAAACCTGAACTGGGTAGGGTCCAGAGTTTGGAGATTACCAATGTCATTGTTTCCAAGTTCCATGATGATACGCTCCATAGCCTTGCAGACCAGGCTCATCAGGCTAATGAGGCGGTAGTTCCCGGGGTCCATGGTGGCTCCCCCTTTGTGGAGTGGGATAACTGTTGCTGTGCGCCATTCAGTGGACACAAAGCTTGAGGTGAGGCTATGATTGAACATGGTACTTAGGTGGGGTGCCAGTTTGTTCTGTAGTTCATATAGAACTCAGCCTGGGATGTTGTCAGGTCCCATGGATGCTGTGTTCTTGGCTTTGGAGAGTGTGTTTTTTACTTGTGCAGCCATGATTACAGGTACTTTGCATTCTTCCGGTATAGAGATGGACCCTTTAGGGGATGAGAGAGGGGTAAAGTTAGCACTGAACCTATCTGCCAGGATGTTGGCAATATTAGTTGGTTCTGTATATTTAGTGCCATTGTGCTGTAACTCAGAGAAGATCTGAGTGTTGCCATTGAGATTCTTGACATAGCTATGGAATGCTTTGTGGTTGTCTTTAGAATCAGTGGTGATTTTGTTTTCATAACTAGCTTTGGAGGATTTTATGAGAGATCTCAGCTTCTTACTGAGGCTGATCACGGAGTTCCTCCAATTATGGGATTTTACTCTTTTTTTGCAAGAGTTTCTTTCTTCTGTTGTAGAGTTTGTTTATAGCAGGGGACCACCAGATTGGCTTCCTTTTTTTGGAGGATAGCATCTTGGTTCTGTTAGGGATTGCACGATCCATGCACTTGTGTAAGTGCTTATAAAGTGCAATTGTATAGGATTCAGCAGTTGTATCTCTATTGTCCATCAGCATGAGTGTCATGAAGTTTGCCACTTCTGTCTTAAGAAGCGTGAAGTTGGCTTTGGAGAAATTTTTTACGGTGGATGTAGATGTCTAGGGTGATTTGCTTGTGGTCAGATCTATCTGTCCAGTTTTATTAGTTTGGTCTTCAAAGTTATAGCTCTAGTTTGCCCTCACTTCCATTTCTTATGTTTATCTATCATCTTTCTTGAATTTCACTTCTGCATTTTGCCAAATTATTTGACATTCCTTCAGAAAGTGCTATAATACTGCATTCTATTTTCCATTTTCTCTTTGTGTCTACCGTGGAGGTCAGGTTGTGACAGAAAAGAGTCTGTCAGTCAGTGCACTTACATGGTTACCAAAATGAAATTAATGTGTAAAGAAACAAATAAGCAAAGAGCAGAATAATGGGAATAAATTAAATGATTTCATACACAAATTAAGTTTAGTTCATGGTACCTTAGAGCAGGGGTGTTGAACCATTGGCCAGTTGGCCACATGCTGCCCCCAAGCCCCCAAATCACCTAACAATGTTAAGTACAGTTTGCTTAATATTGTTATGTGATTTGACCCGATTGTGCAGCAATTCAGAGTACAGTAGCACTTATATGGAGTGGGGGATAGAATTTGACAGGCACTAGCACCCAGGCATGCAAAGTCAGTAGCCTGTCACATAAGTGACACAGCTGCTGAATAGTCCTCTTACTGTCCCATTTTCTTCCCATGCTCTAGTTGCGAGGGAAAGACTGAGAAAGTGGAGAGACAGTAATCGGTTTAGTCACTTCTCACTTTTCACATGTATCCTCATCCGGAACATTTCTTTTGTCCCTATACTCATGGATTTAAGCCACGGTGGTGCAGCGGTAGCATTGTTGACTCACAAAAAGAGTTTCTCCTGTTCGATTCTCAGCTGGAGCGCCTTCTGTGTGGAGTCTGCATGTCCTTCCCGCTGAAGAAGTAAGGGTTTAATTAGGTTTTGTGGTGTCCGTCTTTATTGCAAGGTCGTGTAACTGTGTAGTTGTGAGATGTTTGTGGAGTTGTACTTCCATTCATGCCAGGTATTCTCTGAGGATTAGTAGGGCTTTGAGCTCATTTGTTAACCAGAAGTTGTTTTACTTTAAAATGATAGCTGTTTGTCCCTTCCTCAGTTTCTGTTTATATTTTTCTTAAGTAGTAGCTGTGTGGAAGGATGGTTTCTCTACTGTCTGAATTTTTGCAGAATGCCAAGATTCTTACCTCATATTATCTGTCCATTCCTCATTAAATTTGCAATTTTGTGGAAAATCATTATGGACAGACGTTACTTATAGTTTGAGTCTTCGGATAATACTGAAAATGCATTCTAATATGTAACTTGTTATTTCTAAGTTTATAAGAGCAATAATTAAAAACTGTCCCTTGTTTTGGATCTTTGTCCATCCATTATTTTTAGGTTGTACATACATGGGCAACTAGACTTCCGCGGTGGTGCAGCGGTAGCATTGTTGCATCACAGCAAGAGGTTCTCCCGTTCGATTCTCGGCTGGAGTGTGGGGAGTGCCTTCTGTGTTGAGTCTGCATGTCCTCCCCGCGGTCGAGTGGGCGTTCGAAAGACATGCGTTGAATGGGCATGCCTTCGTTGAAGGTTGGGTGTCAGGGTGGAGCCTTTGGGGGAATGTTTTGGTGTCATAATTGCTTGTGCATACATGACCAGAATACTGGGTAGGGGTTATTTATTTAAGGACTTCTGCATACTTTGGAGGGACAGCCTCTCTCTGGGTGTGAAGAGGACTGTGAATAGTTAAGATAAGAAGTTGAATAATGGTATTACAACAAACAGTGGCAAAAAAAACTTTTCATTTTGTCTTCTCTTTGGAACACACATTCAATAAGTCCCTTAGAAATGCAGAGTTATTCCAATGTCAGCTGCCCAGGGTTTGTCTTGAGAGTACTGGTGCTTTAAACATGCATCCTAAGTTTCCATTTCTACACTGATCAGACCTCCCAACCATACCGAATTACTCGTTTTTTACCGAGTTTTGGGGTCTAAATGAAGGGGTGCCACGATTCCCGAGTGGCACCCCTTCATTTCCGATTTTTTTGCTTTGTTTTTTTTTTTTCAATTTTTGCGCTGTCGGAGCTGACGTCATCACGTGCGCGATGACGTCAGCTCCATCAAGGCTACCAGCCAGTCGGAATTGAGCCCAAGGAGCTCACGTCATCATTTCCGGCTGGCCTAGCTGCAAGGATAATGGCAGAATTGCGAGCGGGAATGGGGAAACACCACCAGCACTTGTTTGAGAGCAAGAAAGGCAGAGGAACTTCTTTGCAAAATTTGCAAGCAGAAATGGCAGAGAGGATAATGACAAAATTGCAAGCGGAAACGGCAGGCAGCAGAACTCATTTCAGGGTAGCAAGACTCAAATAAGGAAAGTGGTGTGTGCATGTAAGTATGACTTGAGCAGTTTGTTTATTAGCCTGTGCATTTATTTTCTATATTTAGAGCGACCCTTTACGTTGTTGCAAAAGAAATGGAAAAAAAGATCTGTCTGTATACGATTACATTAATTCAGCCAACATGTTCCAGTTTGCGGTCGGAGGCAGAGACCAGTTTGTCCTGTAAGTTACTCTGAGTGCAGCCTGGAGGAGAATCTGTATGAATAACCTTTAATAATGTAGTCTAGTTATAGATGTGTTTCCTGGTTTGCTTGAATATGTCTCAGTCAGAATTTGTCATCCCCCATGCATAAAAAGTTTGGACAAAAGCCTTTCCAATATCCCAGACACTGAGATATGTAGCTGAGAAACGTCTAGTAGCTCCAAAAGTAGCAGTGGTGTTATACACACGATTGAAGTTGTGGAGTGAATTGTTAGGAGTATTAAATGTGGTATGTAAGAAAAAAAATGATTCAACTGTTTATTGGTATTGAATTAAGGCTTGGCTTTGTTGATATATTTCTTATTGTATCAGACCAATTACAACATGATAGCTGACTCGGAAGGGTAGCTATTTAATTTAGATTTGTGATATTAAGTCAGTCATTTGTTGTATGTAAAACTTGTTTGTGATGGTAATTCAGGGACTGTTTTTTTTGTAATATAAAGCATACTGTATTCAGTTACAGGCAAAAAAAATCAAACTTAAGACAATGTGAAAGCTTGGTTTTTGGGAAGAATCAAGTGGTCAGCTATATGTCACATCATTCTGTCTGTGTTCATCACATGCTAAATATACATTTTTTTTTTTTTGGCAGTTAAGTAATATGTTTTGTGCATCATGTCTTGCTTGTAATCCATCACCTTATTTTACAGAGCAGCTGTTTGAGTAAAGCATTAGGTGGGTCAGTTGTGTGCCTTCTGTGGAAGGTTGGGGGCCGGGATAAGCTGAAAGACACAAACATTATTTCAGTATGCTGAAGAAATTTTTGTGAATGCACTGTTAGGCAGAGTTGAAGTGCAGCAGTTCCCAGCTGAGTGCTTCTTGTCTGACAAGCAGCTTGTTGTTAAGTGGTGGGCAGTATCTTTTTTTTAGCAAAATGTTAGCCTGAAAAACAGTAGCTCTGGCTCTTACTGGAGTTAAGATGCCTTTCCTTTAAGTATTATAGTCGTGTGCCTCTCAGACTGTCCAGGTTAATTAATCTCAGTATCTTTCAGCTGTTTGCAAAGGAGTAACATTTTGAGCTAAAAGAAATGAAATTAATGAGATAATGGTAAGGCCACATTCCTATCTTGGAAGCAACACATTTAAGGCAGCTGCTTTCCCTGTTTCAGCTGTAAGCAGATTTGACATCTTGTATTAAATTTGTAACCGAGTTTAAACTTTATTTATCTGTGCTTCAGTATATGGGGTAAAAGAAACAATTTGGTTATTCTTACATTGCTTTTCAAGTTTTTCCTGTTAAGCTTGTTCCATGTCAGCTCAAATTCCCTCTGCAATGCACTAAGGATATTGCCTATATTGTGCAATGCCCTAATGCAACTATCTACATTTTGCAATGCCAGAATGATGTTATCTACATTATGCAATGTCTTAATGATATTATGTACCTTATGCCCTGCCGAGTAAAATATTATCAGCATATAGCATGTATTTAAACAGTGGGAGGTTCCATGGAAGGTTATCAAAGGAAAACCCGGACCACACCACAAAAGGAGGGGGTGTATCCATATTCATAAAGGATACCCACACCTCCAGGTTGGTGGCAACGCACGAAGCTTCGGAAACCATCCAGGTGCAACTAACCATAGGCAAAACTGCTCTACAAATTGTAGCATGCTACAGGCCACCCTCTCAAACTCAGGAACCCCACACAGCCTTCCTAAAGACACTGGAGGGTATAAATGTATCTCCAAACACCATCATATTGGGTGACTTCAACTACCCCAATATAGACTGGGAACATTACTCAAGCCCTAACTTTCTAGCCCAACGGTTCCTGGAGTTCATAAATTCAAATGCCATGGAACAGCTAGTCACTGTTCCCACAAGAGGAGAAAATATACTAGATCTCATTGTCACAAACATGGGGACAAAATGCTCCACACCGAAGTATATCCCTCATTGGTGAGATCTGATCATAAACTAATCTCACTGGAAATCCACATCCCGCCCCCACCCCAAACAAAAAAGACCATAGTGAAGAACTTCTCTAAAGCAAACTTCACACTACTCAAGACTGGTGTGGTATCCTTCAAGGCCCCTGAGCCAGAGGAAACCACAACCCAAGCTGCGGAAGCCCTTACAAATGCCTTCTATGAACACCTCCAGGACTGCATGGATCAGGCAATCCCAAATAAAACCAAGACTCTTTCCACAAAGGGCAAACGTCCAGTCTGGTGGACCCCAGCCATTAACAAACTTTACAATAAGAGGAGAAAGCTATTACATGATAGAACAAAATCCATAAAAGGAAGTCACCCTGATCATTATTAGTAAAAAATACGAGCACTCATAAAATCAACTAAGGCCAATTTTGAGAGAAAAATTGCCATGGATTCAAAGGAAAATCATAAGGCCTTTTTCAGCTATGTTAGGAACCTGGGTGGAAACTCCCAGATATGCTCAGAATTAGTCCAAAATGATACAAAAATCACTGAACCCACAGACATTGCCAACATACTGGCAGACAGGTTCAGTGCAAACTTCACCCCTCTCCCCTAAAGGAGAGATAACTATCCCAGCCGAGTGTAGCCTCCCAGACATCTCAAATGCGCAGGTGAAAGCTGCTCTCTCTAAAGCTAAAAACACAGCATCAATGGGACCGGATGGTGTCCCTGGCTGTGTGCTACACGAGCTAAATGAGGAATTAAACCCGCACATAAGCAGCTGTTTAATCTCAGCCTTACCACAGGATACGTGCCCAAGGAGTGGCGTACGGCAACTGTGGTCCCACTCCACAAAGGCGGCGCCTCCACGGCCCCTCGTAATTCCTCCCCCATAAGCTTAACAAGTCTAGTCTGCAAAGCTATGGAGAGGATCATAATGGAGCTCATAAACAAAGATATAGGGACTTGCAGACATTGGACCCGACCCAGTTTGGCTTTGTCAAGGGAAGATCATGCCTTTTGAACTTGGTCGACTTCTTCGAAACAGTCACCAAGGCCATTGATGAGGGAAAGGCAGTCCATACAGCCTACCTTGACCTTGCAAAGGCTTTCGACACAATACCCCACTCGGGTATTGTAGAAAAACTTACCAGCTTAAATGTAAACCCATATGTCACAAGATGGGTTGCAAACTGGCTTAAGGACAGAACCCACAGGGTTAGAGTTGCTGGCGCTGTGTCAGACTCCAAGCCGGTCACAAGTGGTGTCCCACAGGGCTCGGTCCTTGTATCTACATTATGCAATGTCTTAATGATATTATGTACCTTATGCCCTGCCGAGTAAAATATTATCAGCATATAGCATGTATTTAAACAGTGGGAGGTTCCATGGAAGGTTATCAAAGGAAAACCCGGACCACACCACAAAAGGAGGGGGTGTATCCATATTCATAAAGGATACCCACACCTCCAGGTTGGTGGCAACGCACGAAGCTTCGGAAACCATCCAGGTGCAACTAACCATAGGCAAAACTGCTCTACAAATTGTAGCATGCTACAGGCCACCCTCTCAAACTCAGGAACCCCACAACAGGCCAACATGGGAGGACTTTGGCTGACAAAGTTTGCAGACGACTGCAAACTGGGCGCCATAGTGGAAAGTGCATCGGACATGGATATCCTTCAGAAGGGACTCACGGAAACAGATAGCTGGTGCCAGAGCCATGGCCTGAAGTTAAACGCCAAAAAATGTATAGTCATACCCTTCGGGAAAAACAAGGTAACCCCAAGCTACCATATAGGTGGCAATCCACTAAGCACAGAAGAGGTTATCAGGGATCTGGGGACCCAGGTTGACAGTGGCCTTTCTTTTGACACTCACATTGCTAAAGTGGTTAGAAAGACCTTCTACATTGCCCACCTGATCATGAAGGGATTCACATCCAGATCTAGTGAGGTCATTGTTCCCTGTACTCTTCACTTATCAGACCAATGATCGAGTACAATGCCCCATTCGGGATGTATCTCACCCGACATCTGCAGCAATTGGAGAGACCCCAAAAGTTCCTCACCAAAAGGATAAAGGGACTCCAAAATCTGTCATATGCTGCCAGATTGAAGAAACTCCAGCTCTATTCAGTCGCATACTGTCTGCTCAGAGGTGACATGTGCCTGACATACAAGGCCATGTCCAACCCTGAATTAATGGACATGCTCCACCTCAAAAATCCAAATCCACCAAAACCACTAGAGCAAGCGACTTAAACCTTAGCACGGCTATAAATAGGACGTGCTGGAGGGATAGATTTATCACTCAGAGACTCCCTATGCTGTGGAATAAAATCCCGGTCCATGTGAGGCAGAGCACCTCGCTGACTCTGTTCAAGAGAAATCTAGACCTGTGGATGGGATATCGTAGGTTTACCCCGGGAATCATATCTGTGTCACTGCTGGACAGAGGCACAACAAACTAATGGGCACAGTATTTTTTCATATAAGGGGTGGCGTAAGCCACAAAAATTTGGGCTAGGCTTATAAATGCCTTAGGGCAGATAGCCTAGTATAAACCTATGAACCTATGAAATTGTAAACAGAAAGGGCCAAGTACGAACTGCCAGGATATACTTTTTGTGATGTTAATAGATCATGTGTTGCCATTAATGTCAGCTGTGTGAAACAATCTACTGGAAAAGTAGTCTTTGAACCATAAAGTGACCATCTGAGACTTCAGACGTGGTCACTTTTATGGAGCAGTAGGTTATGGTTAGCTGTTCTGAATGGTCCTTTAAGATCAAGAAAGAAAGAAGCTCCTGAGTAGTCTATCATCCATGTGGCAGTGTAGCTGGCTAGTGAATGAGTATAACATATTTGTTCTATAGCTTGAATGAAAGCTATGATGAGTGTCAGAGAAAATGTTATATATCTGGATGTAATCTAGATCTCAGAAACACTAAACAAACTCAAGAAGCCAAACCTCAAAATTCTTCAGAAAACACCACAGAAAATTCAGAGGAAGACACAGAAGTGGCTTTAATCCATCTTTATTCAATCCGTCCTGGTACCTCAGCTGTTCGCCTTCAATGGGATCTGTGTCTTCCTCTGAATTTTCTGTGGTGTTTTCTGTAATCTAGATCTCCATTGTAAGCAGTCTCAACCATCTGTTAAAAATATATTAATTTGTGTATACTTTGTGTAACAATACAATGCATATTTTATAAACATGCTCACCTGTATTTATGAAAGCGCAAAAATTGCATATGTAAACATTTATCTATAATATATTATAGTAAAGAATTCCTAGACAGTCTCAAAAAAGTATCTCAGCAATTCTTACATTTTAATGCTTTCCTTGGCTGAAACAGCCTGAGACTGAAATTGATCATGTGTGATCAGTATTCTACCCAGGTTAACAAATTTTAAATAAATAACTAAATCTGATCATAAGCTAGCTTTTCAAGTATCTTTGTTATATCAGAGAGTCATAACAGTCCTGTAGTCTGATGCAGAGGAAAGTGTGGATACTTTAGGGATAGGAAATATCAGTTGTATATGAAGCAGTAAGGCTGTGTCTTGGTGGTTAGTGATGGGCTGAATATTTGTGTCATTCATTTGCAAATCATTTTGTTCCGAACTTTAGTATCTGAGGGTGTATAGTGTAGAACTTTTAGTTATGTGTTCTTCAGTGCTGTTTCAATGAATGTGAGTTTCAAGGACAGAGAAGTTTTAATGCCAAGCCTATTTTCATTGTGAGACATTATTGCTTTGTTTACCAGATGATGTCTATTAGTGTTTCTGCATTATTGTGCTGTAAAATGTAAAAATAAAATCCAAATAATCATTGTAGAAGTAAAGCAGTATGAATACATTAGTGTTTATGGTAAATGGGGTGAAATAGCCAGGCAATGGGACATTGGAATGGCTGCAGGGGGACTCTGGTGCCATATTTTGGTTGTCTGTTCTTCGGTTTGCATTTGAAAGTTGGTATCCCACAATTCCATTGGGGTGGGTGGGGTTACGTAATTGTATATGCAAATTAGATGTTAATCAGTGTACAGATTTGTACCTATTTTTCATGGGCCTTGTCCAGATTTTTGATGTTTCCAGGTTGAGAGGTATGACACTGATGTTTGTTGCCTAATGAAGTTCTAAGAATGTGGGGAAGCATTGTGTTTTTTTGCGAAACACTTGACTGTTGTAAAGGAAATATATGCAGGTGCATGGTATCTTTCTCTTGACAGCTATGCAAATTATGGTCCAAGGGTTCCAGATCTGTTTATCTGAAAATAAAAATAGCAACAACGATGTTAGAGAATTAGAATTTGAAGGTAACTATTGGGCATTCATTATTACATTTATTGCTTGAATGCACCTAGAGTGGAGCCCAGAAGTCAACTTTGGTTGCCAATGACAGTGAAACAGTTAACAATATTACATATTTTATATGCGGCCCCAAGGCAATTCATTTTCACTCAGTACAGCCCAGGCAAGCAAAAAGGCTCTCTGATAGGACCCTGCACAAACATGTATGGCTGCATTGAGGCTGCCAGAGATAAGCCCAGATCTAACACCAAAAATAAACCACACTGGTGGAATCCTAACCTTAACAGACTATATAACAAAAGAAAGAAGTCATGGCTACAATCAGAAAGAGCAACTTGAGACAAGAACTCTCTGATTCATCTAAAGAAGAAACTAAGAGGTCTAATGAAGTCCAACAATACCAGTTATAAGGTCAAGATAGCATCCCTGACTAAGGACAGTCACAAAGTCTTCTTCAGCTATGTCAGGGACCTTAAATATAATACTCGACAGTGTGCAGAACTAGTGGTAAATTCCACAACCTTCACTGACTAAGGTGGCACACCAAATCTACTGACTAATAAAGCTAGCTCTAACTTCATCTCCAGTATCCCCTGTGAAATCCCTTCTAGCATATCCTCAGCTATCAACAGGGAGCGGGTCTTGGAGGTGCCCACTGAAGCTAAAAACAGTGCTTCAGATGACCCTGACAATTTTCCCAGTTGCCTCCTAAATAGCATAAAACATGACCTGACATTGTCACTTGAAGCACTGTTTAGCTACAGACTCAAAACAGGTTATGTGCCAGGTGAATGGTGGGCCGCAACAGTCATCCTTCTTCATAAGGGTGGACCATCAGCTGAACCCAGGAACTACAGATGCATCAGTCTTGACAAGTCTTGTATACAAAGCCATGAAATAAATTATTGTGGAAATGATCAACAAGGACATTGGCAAACTACAGACACTGGACCCATTCCAGTTTGGCTTCATTAAGGGAAGGTCTTGCCTGCTTAACTTGTTGACATCTTTGAGGGGGTCACCGTGGCTACAAATGAGGTGAAAATAGTGCATGCCACTTCCCTTGACATGGCCAAGGTGTTCGATACAATACCCCACTCAAGTACTGTTGTCAAACTATCAGAACTAAGCATAAATCCCAACATAACTCACTGGATTGCAGGCTGGCTCACAGACAGGACCCAAGACGTCAGTATCAGTGACAGCACCTCCACCAAGAGACTAGAGACCAGTAGTGTGTCCCGAGGCTCCTTGTTGGGCCCGCTCCTGTTTTAATATCGCCCTTTCTATGTGTATGTGTCTGTATGTATATATATATATATATATATATATATATATATATATATATATATACATACATATATATATATGTGTGTGTGTGTATATATATATATATATATATATATATATATATATATATATATATATATATATATATATATATATATATGTATATATATATATAGTGTATAGAAAGAGAGAGAGAGAAACACATATACACTATTGGAATAGATTGGGTAAATCTTGTTGGCAAATAATACTTGATAAAAAAGAAGCAAGCTGGATTCCTAGATAAGGAGCTACGTATAGCCCAGGACTTGATGAATTTATATAATATGTTTACAAATGGCTTTATTATTTATATATATATATATATATATATATATATATATATATATATATTTTTTTTTACTCATTTATTTACTTATTTCTGGGAAAAAAATGTATCTAGTTCTTTATTAAATTGTTAGCATGAATGGTTAATAATATAAAAAACAGCAATATTTTAGTATTAACATTGATAGTATGTATTTCACAGTTGGATGTGTCTTTTGCCTGTTTTTTTAATAGACAATCATATCTTTAAATGTTTAATCAATTTGCATCACACTGTCTGTGAATTTACTATGTGAATGCATATTTTTTGGTGTTTTATTTTTATCATGCACTGAAGATGCTCCATAAGTGGAGACACTGCAGTTTGCTGATGGATTTTTCTCTTCTGACCATTGTGTGTGTGTGTGTGTGTGTATATATATATATATATATATATATATATATATATATATATATATATATATATAGATATATATAGATATATATATATATTGACTATTAAGAGTCCCTTAGTCTTGGCCTGTACTTCAGAGAAGACTGAACCCTGCGGTACTTCACTTTTCACTTGTCTGGAGCTGGATTTGGAGTCTGCTACCTTTACAGTGTGGGTTCTGTCAGTAAGCCAGTTTGCAACCCATCGAGTGACGTAGGGATTAATGCCCAGCTTAGTACGTTTATCTATGATTCCAGAGTGGGGGATGGTGTCGAAGGCCATGGCGAGGTCCAGATAGGCTGTGTGGACTGCCTTACCCTTGTCCACAGGTCTAGAGACTGATTTGAAGAAGTCAATCAGGTTTAGGAGACAAGATCGGCCCTTCACAAACTCAAACTGGGTGGGGTCCAGTATTTGAAGGTTGCCAATGTCTTTGTTTATAAGTTCCATGATAATGCGTTCCATGCCCTTGCAGATCAGGCTCGTCAGACTGATGGGGTGGTAGTTCCCAGCATCCAAGGTGGATTCCTCCTTGTGGAGTGGGATAACTGTAGCTGTGCACCACTCAGTGGGCACAAAGCCTGAGGTGAGGCTATGATTAAACATGACACTTAGGTGAGGTGCCAGTTCATTTTGTAGTTCATGTAGTACACAGCCCGGGATGTCATCTGGTCCCATGGATGCTGTATTCTTAGCTTTGGAGAGTGCAGTTTTTACTTGTGTGGCTGTTATTACCTGAATTTGGCAATCTTTCGGTTATGAGATGGGCCGTTTAGGGGGTGAGAGGGGGGTGAAGTTGACATTGAATTGATCAGCCAGGATATTGGCAATATTCTTGGGATCAGTATATTTAATGCCATTCTGTTGTAGCTCAGAGCAGATCTGAGGATTGCCATTTAGATTCTTGACATAGCTATAGAATGCCTTGTGGCTGTCTTTGGAATCTTTGTCTATGACGTCTGTTCTCTTCTGCAGCAATACAGTTATAGGCAGTTGCATTTGTAAGTCCCTTTTTGCCTATTGTTCTGTGTGCATAGCATAAATGTGTAGTATGGCACAACCAATATTTCTTTTAAGCTTATTCATACTGGCCAACCGACGGGCTATCCACGACGATACATCCCTTCTGTACCGAATACTGCACCCGAGGAGAGAAGGAGATCAACTGTTATGGTAAGATTTTACACAGATGTAGTTTCTGTCACTTTGCTCCATCATAACTACCATGCATACCTCTCAACTGTCCAGATTTTACCTGAATGTCCAGATTTTTGCCTCATATTTTTGGTCTGTTCCTCATAAAATTTTGATTTTCTGGGAAATCACTGAGGATTGAAGTTACTAAATAATGACAGACATTTGAGTTTCAGACTTCATATCATTCAGAAAATGCACATTAAGAAGTCCTGTTATTCTAGCAACTTTCTAAGTTTATAAGAGAAGTATTTAAAATTTGTCTCTATTTTTGGGCATTTGTTCATTATTTTAGGCTTTGTCCAGATTTTTGTGTGGTTGAGCGGTATGCTGTCATGTGATTAAGTTGGAATGGCAACAGTTTAAATGTTACCATGTAGGATTAATCATTGTCAGACCAGGAATCAAGACACTCGTTAGGTACTGCAAACTGTTAGAATGATCCCAAAAGCTGTACAGTATCATTTCAGTTATTTGTTTATATATAATAACAGTGGAACTAGAAACAGATTCATACAGATATAAGGTTAAAAGAGAAAGAAGTGTTGAAAACATAATACAATGCAGTAACTCACTAAGATGTAGCATGTACACTAGGAAATGCATTTGGCTAGTAGCTATAAATCAGCTATTCAGAAATCAGCACATAAACTAGAAAACGAAAGGAACTGAAGAGTGTGTCTACCAACGCTCCAACTTTCTGTCAGTCTACCAACGCTCCAACCTTCTGTCAGTCTACCAACGCTCCAACCTTCTCAGTCTACCAATGCTCCAACCTTCTGTCAGTCTACCAACGCTCCAACCTTCTGTCAGTCTACCAACGCTCCAACCTTCTGTCACACACTTGCTTTCTATGGAATTACTATCAGGTCAGAAAGTCACTACACCAGGCTAGTATTCAAAAATCAGAACACAGTAAAACATAAAAGAAAGAAAAATAGGGTTTCCACTATTGTTTGCCTCACTCAGATGCTTTCTATAGGTAGAAGCCATGTCATAAAATTGTTGTAGTTGGCCAGGATTCACAGTTACTACAGAATAAAATATGAAATGAAAGAAACAAAAACAAAAAAAACCCTCTGTTTACTAATGTTTTAAAAGCCTTGCATTACTGATGTGCTTTGTAGAGTAGCAGCAGCAGTCAAGTCGTAAAATGCCTGAAAGTCTACTTTTCTCAATGTGTAAAATGCACAGATTAAGGTAATGAATGGCTCAGAGGGAGAGGTGTTGTCAGTACAACTGCAATTTGAGATGGAATTTAGCTGACACCTTTGAAACTTCCTGCAGGCACTCTTCCCCCAACCCCTCAGCTGAAGGTGAGCATGCTCAGAAAGGCAAACCTGAAATGTAAACAAAAGCTGAATCAAAACAAAAAATCCCTGGGATTGTCCCTTTAACTCTGAGCTGCCAAGCCATGAAGAAGGCCATCTGGGGAAGAAGTAAGGTCAGACAGGGGTTAATTAATTATATAATTCACAGTTGCAGCCTGAACTGCAGGCTGTGCTGCAGGGTTGGTGCTGCATAAAAAAAAGTTATGTCTTACCATAACGTTCCATCTGTATTGTTGATCCTCATCCACTCATTACGTATGGGTTATGGTTCCGATATCGGAACCGAGCCGGCCATAGGTCTCAACCTCTAAAGTGGCCAATGTGGAACACAGACCCTAACAATGTGTAACAAATGGTCAAAATGTGGAACACCCTATTTTCGCACTGCGTGAAAACGGACCATTGCCATGGAGCTTGGTAGAACTAACATTCAATACCACACTTCTCAGATCCAAAAACCTTTAATCTGCAATACCATAACCACACCATAAGTAAATGAAACAGCACTTAGATAATGTAGTAAATGTGATTTTTATTTTTGTAAACAGACATATTGCAATTCACACAAAGTTTAGACCAAGTTAAACATCCTATCATACATCTGATGTAGACTTACTGTAATACTGTATGCTGCTGTGGCTTTCTTGGCAGCCACTAACACATGTAGTAAATGTGATTTTTATTTTTGTAAACAGACATATTGCAATTCACACAAAGTTTAGACCAAGTTAAACATCCTATCATACATCTGATGTAGACTTATTGTATGCTGCTGTGGCTTTCTTGGCAGCCTCTAAAACCGGTTTTGGCAGCTTAATATCACAGACATCCAGTTCTTCATTCATTTTAATTGCCAACAAAGAGTTCAGTGTTTTTACACTCAGAGACTGACGCAGTTCAGTTTTCACTTTCCGCACCATACTAAATGCTCTTTCCGCTTGTGCATTAGAGTGTGGCAAGCAAAGTAGGCTCATCATCAGCTGCTTAAAGAGTGGCAGTTTCCCTTCAGTGCAAAGGTCATTCAGAAGGTGTGCCCAGTACTGTGACACACATGAGTGGGGCCCATCTACTGGGCCTGTCAGATTCCCAGTGTCCTCGATCTGATATTGGGTGAACTCATCGATTAGTTGTTCGGCCTCAACATCATTTTCACATACACCCAGACGGAAGCCCACATCTCTGACAAGCCCTGAAGAAATGTCCAATTTTTTGGCTGGATTAATAAGTAATGCAGCGTCTTTCAGTAAGTGATCCTGCATGGGAAACTTTTTCAGCATTTTCTGCAGCACTGCAGCATAAAAGCTGCAACTTTTTTATAAAAGTTAAATTCAATGACTGTGCCAGCAATATCCTCCTCATGGCTGTTCATGTACTGCTTGACTTCATAGCCAATACGAAGTTCACCATTTGGTAGAACACAGCTACTGTCAGTCAACACTGACACATCACTGTGTTTGATTAGTCAGACAGCAGATGCAGGTCTGAGGAGTCTGCCAGCATACTGCTGCAGGAGTTTATGCACAGTGGCATGCAGTGTCAGCAGCTGACTTTCTCTGCTCTGAAGCTGTATGTTGAACTCCAGTAAGGGTTCCAGTGCATACTTAAGGAACATAAAATCATATGCACTTCATGACTCTGCAAGTTTTAGAAATTAAGTCAATCTTAGCAGACCTTGGCTCTGCAGACAGAAAATATGAATTTAGAGCTGGCCACATGTCCAGGGTTCTGTTAATAACCTTACCAAGACTGAGCCATCTAGTAGGTGCATGTCTAATGATCTTGAGGGGTCAGTATCTGTGAACAAAGCAAATTCCTGAAGTTTTTGTTGTCTTTGTGCACTGGAACTGAAATGGCAATACAGATCTGATACAAGTTCTTCAACTGGTGAATGTAGTGCTTTTACAGCAGCCTTACTACAGAGATCTGCCAAGTGGCAGAGACACCCCATGTTTACAATTGTGGGCTTCACCTCCTTTAAACGAGACAGCACAGAATTGTGTTTTCCAATCATTGAGGCAGCATTGTCTGAAGAAAAGCCCACAATGTTGGAAACTGGAATGTTAAATTTTGTCAGGCTGGACATTAAAGAATCAAACATTGCTTGTCCAGTTCCGGACACACATTCTGGCATATCAAGGAACCTTGTCACATTTTTGCTTGCCTTTTCAACAAGGTAACCAACAAGGATGACTAACAGTTTGTCATCTCCCATGTCTGTGCTTTGGTCCATATACACACAGAATGGTGATTTCTGGCAGGCTGCTGCAGCATCATTCTGGTAATGAGGCCCCAGCACATCCTGTGCAATGCATGCTGCCTTTGTCGCTCCACATGTCATTTTACGGAGAACATCTTGATCCTCTCCACATTTCTTCATAAATTTCAGGATGTGTTCTCCTGCTGCAAATGATAAGTTGTGTTTAGCAAGGAGAGACACAAAACCAACCTCTGCCTCAACCACCGTTGTACTTGCTAAACTCTGTGGTCCAAAGAAATCCACCATAGATCTTCCAGCTGCATGCTTGCAATTCTGCCTGTGTTTCTCACTGTTGGCATGTCGTTGCAGGTCATGTCGGCCCCCATGATGGATTGTGAAATCCGTGTTGCAAGTCTTGCAGAAGGCAAATTTCACTCCGCGCCTACTCATAGAAAGCCAGTCAAAGGCACTTGCCCAGCTTGGCTGAAAAATTGTGTATCTTCTCTTCTTTGGGGTGTGAGCTGTATCTACATCCCTGTCCTCACTGCAGTCTGGGTAGTCTATACCTAGCAGGTTTGCAAAACAGTGGTGTTAGACAATGAAACAAATGGGACTAAGTGCAGAAAGGAAAATTACAAGATGTCCTCAATAGCAAAGATATAAGACAATAGGGCCATAACCTAGCATATCACTGGAAGTTTCCTGACTTTGCACCCTCTTCTCTTGCTCATCTCTGCTCCTTTTGTTTACTATAAAGGCTTGCATGCTTCACTTCCTTGCCTCAATGACACTTTCAATCCTCTGGTGCTCACTTGCCCACCTACCTTTATCCAAAAACAAAGTCAATTAGTTTCAGAGACATACGAGGATGACAAGCAGCAAAACATACAAACTTTAAAAACTGCTCAATAAACCTAGAAAGTTGCTACAAGGACCTGTCATTGCATACAGCCCCCCCCCCAAAAAAAAATATATAAAATAGACATTGGGGACAAGCAGCAGACCTGTCTTTGCATACAGTTTCTCCAAAAAAAAGGCAATTACTTTCAGACGTACTAGTGGACAAGCAGCAGAAACATGCAAACATTTTAAAATATTGCTCTTATAAACCTAGAAAGGACAATTACTTTCAGAGACATCCTAGGGTGACAAGCAACAGAAACATACAAACACTTTAGTTGATCTTAAAGCCGTACTTCTCAGATAATGGACTGCCATCATGTTGATTTTTCCAGTATGATTCCTTTAGCAAAAAAGTATGCAGTGGCAAGCAGTACTTTGTTTCATCCAATTAAATGGTTGTAATATCTGTAGAGTTATACAGGGTGATATTGCTATAACCTGCCAGCATGTTTAGTTTTTAATTTAAGACGTAAGCTTTCAATATCTTACTTTGTCTGCTGTGTCCACAAATAGCATAGAGGAAACAGTGTGGGTACTGTTATAAGTGTACAGTATTCCTCTTGCTTTGCCTGCTAAGATAATGTTCTCTAATGTGCTGGGTATTCTGATGTGTGGTCAGTGGTCTCACCTTCGATAACCACATCGCCACAACAGTCAGGAAATCCTTCTATGTGGCACACCTCATCACTAAGGGCTTTTCATCCAGAAAAAGGAGGTCATTGTCCCACTGTACTCATCCCTCATTAGACCCATTATCGAATACAACGCCGCGTCTGGTATGTACCTCTGAAGACATTTGCAACAACTGGAAAGATAACATTGTGTGGAACAGAGTTAAAAACTTATGCAAAGTCCAAGTAGCCCACATCAATAAGAAGGCAGCCATGATCAAGGGAACTAAATGTTTTTAAAAAGCTTAGCAAGTTTGTAAACAAAACGTGTTCAGCTGTAAAATTATTCTGGAAAATATCAAGACCTAGTCCAGTTCTCAGTCCTGCCTACATCATTACCTGCCATCACAATAACAGCATCGTACTTCATAGAATTTGTAGCCATAGAGTCTGTGGCTTCCTTATATCAGAAAACTTGCAACTTCTTAGACAAGATACAGAAACAGAGTTCCACTGAATCCTAGGAATAATGTCTCTGGTCCTCTCAAAATTGAATCATGTATTATCAAAACTTATTTTGCATAGCTAGACAAATTTTTATTTGTACTTTGGGAAACCTTCTCAGTATGAATTGGCACACAAGAGAGATAACCAAAGTACTATCAGTAGCCAGTCCCCAAAATGATTGCTATGTTTCTTCTCTCTCCAAAATGACCACATCATCCTTCAAAGTTTCGATATCTGTTCCAACAAAAGGATGTGGTGTGACCACACCCTTAGTGTATGAATTTTGATAAGCCATGACTTTAACTACTAGCCTCCTGTCCTTTACAGGAAAAAATAACTCAATCCTTATTAGTCAGGGTGTTTGGGTAACTGATGCAGAAGTTGTCACAAGGTCTGTCAGATACCTTTTCATGCGAAATATAGATGTAGAAGCAGCTTTTAGCACATCACTTGCACAACTACAAGGGTGGGCATCATTTCATGCCTCAGCAACCCTTGAACCACTACAGTTGAGCAACTGTAGCCCCCTCATTAAAGAATACACTAATGTCATTGTCTGCTTTTTTGTTGTTCACAGAATTCCCCATGAAATCATCACTTTGTTAGATCCTGTCACATCTTATTAATAACTCAGCTTGGATCTCAGTTTCTATTCGATCCCAGTATCTATGGTGGCAAACCCAACAACCAAAGTTTGAATTCCCTTACATTATAGGACAGACAATGGTCACAGTGGTACAGCACTTAGCATTGTTGCCTCACAGCAAGAGGTTCTCCAGTTTGATTCTCGGCTGGGGTGCCTTCTGTGTGAAGTCTGCATGTCTTCCCTGTGGTCATGTGGGTTTCCTCCGGGTGCTTGGTTTTCTCCCTCATTCCAAAGACATGCAGTAGGTGGATTGGACACTCTAAATTGGCCGTAAGTGAGAGTGTGTCTGCAAGTGAGTGTACGAATGAACTACCGCAGATGGGCTATCCACCCAGCGGTGTAAAACCTTAGCTGAAGATGATTGTTACTGCTGAAGTGCCACCCCCCAACCCCATGTGCAAAAATGAGAAAAAGGGCTGTAGCTTTATTGCATTGTTTAAGGTCCTCCCTTCACTACTCATTATGAGATTAATACATCTAGAACAGGTTTTATCAGTAACATGTCAGTCTGATCTATCCCTGCCATATATTTAGCAAGACAAGAGTTAAGAATGCCCTACCTGAAAATCCCCAAGACAGAATTCATCCATTTAGCCCATAACAAAACAACTTTCTCTTTAAGTATGATGAAAGAAAAGGACATAAAAAAAGATTAAATAATTTAATAGAGACTCACTGCCATCCATACCATCCTATGTGCCTAAGTGAAAAAAATGCCACCCCCCCAGTCTTAAAAAAGGGGTAGAAGGTAGACATAAGTAAAATAAAGCAAAACGCCAGCACCTGCTATGATCACATGTTCTTACCCTTGTGCCAACAAACAAAAATCAGTTTCTCAATAAGCAAGCTGTTTAGAACCAGTTAGGGAAGTATAACAGTGAACGTTGTTTCTGGTCACTAACCACCAAGTATATTTACACACACACACACACACACACACACACACACACACACACACACACACACACACACACACACGAATCTTAACATTTTTTTCCAAAAAAAAGAAATGAAATAAAATGCTAGCAACTGCTACCTAAAACTTCTTACCTCATTGCCAGCAAACAAAAAAGCAGTCTCTCACCACACAAACTGCTTTGAATCAGTTATGGGAAGGAAAGGACAAAAGTGTTCTTCTTGCCACTAACTGCCTGATGTAGGTACACACATCCAAGCTTTTTGGCAGCTGTTTTTAGTAGAGACAGGAACAAAAAGTAAATTTAAGCAAAATGGCAGCACCTAATACCTTCACATGTCTTACCTCAATGCCAGGGGAAAAAAAAGAAAAGCCTTTCACTGCTATTTTATATCCCTTGGCGGTAGTGAAAGGTTGAACTTTGCTTTTAGCCAGTAGCCACCAGGTGTAAGTATACACTCATATCTCTGAGCTTCTTTTAGTAAAGAAAGAAATAAGAGGTGTGAGGAAGCGTGTGGTAATTGCCCATACTGCCATCTCTTTTCTTACCTCAGTACCTGCAGATAAAATATAAAAAGGAAACCCTTCCCTAAGCAAGCTGCTGTACATCATTTCCGGAAAGAGAAGATTGAACTTTGCTTCAAGCCAATAACCAGCAAATATAAATACATACCCCCAAGCTTCATGTGATCTTTTCTGTTAAGAAACAAAAGTAAATTAAACCAAAATTGCAGCACTTGCTACCGTCGCATTTCTTACCTCAGTACCAGCAAACAAAAGAAAAGCAATTTTTCACTAAACAAGTTGTTTTATATCCTTTGGGGAAGGAACGAACTGAACTTTGCATTCTGGTTACTGACTTGCAAGCACAGATACGCAAGTTTCTTTTAGTTAAAATGGAAATAAGTAAAATATAACACAATACAACACCAACTACCTTCATATTTCTTACCTCAGTCAAGAAAAAAAAAAAAACAGAAAAGCAAATTCTTCCTAATTAAGCTGTTTTGAATCTTTTGGGGGAACGGCAGGATTGAACTTTGCTTTTATCTTGTAACCACTGACTATAGGTACACACTCTCCAATGTTCTTGTAAGCTTCTTTTAATTTACATAAAACGTTAAATAAAGCAAAATGCCAACACCTATTGCCTTCACCCTTCTTACCTTAATTGGATCTGGACTGGATTCTCTCTGCAACTGGCTGGCACCACTCCTTCCTTTAATCCAACCGACCGACGTAGTATCGACTCAACTAACTTCGCTGACTCCAACACAGCAACGATCAAAATGGCAGCAAAGCAAAATTCCCTCCCGAGTCCAGACTCCTGGAAGCCCTTTTCAAGCCATTAATTTGGCGCGAAAAGGCTTCCAGGAACACGATTGGTCTGCATTTGGCTCCCGTTCTCTGCATATTCTCTACTTGATTGACTCGTAGGCCGAGATTGCGATTGGCTGTAAATGCGGTCTACGAGCCAATCAAATTAAAAACTGCAGAGCACAGCCGACTATGCATTGGTTTGTATACCGCAATGCCAATTGGCAGTAATTGCGGTACACAAACCAATCAAAAGCCTTGTAGCGGAGCCACAGCTGTTCAATGTGGAACAGCGGAACAGTGGCTTTGCTCTTCATTAAATGCGGTGCGTTCCGCATAATCCGGAGCACTCGGATGCTCTGGAGCCAGCCATATACCAAGCTCGCGCCAGTGATAAATTCTCGAGCTAAGCAATCTCTTACCCATAATCCCCCTCTCCCTGTTACCTTAGATTGAGTTTGCAAGTCAGAAAAAGGTAGAGGCTCTCTCTGGTCAAATGACCTGAAGAGAAGGATGGTGAGATCCACTAGAAGCCATAGGAGGGGGAAGGAGGGAGGGTCGTAATGAGTGGGCGAGGATCAACAATACAGATGGAACATTATGGTAAGACATAACTTCTTTATCTGATATTGTTATTCCTCGTCCACTTCCTTACGTATGGGACAGAGTCCCCAGCTACCTCTATTCCTGGGAGGCTTTCATGGAAGGACATTTCTGAGCACCATAGAACCAAAAGATGCTCTTCCCCTGGAGGCCAAGTCCAACTTGTAATGATTGATAAAGGTATGAGGAGTGGCCCAAGTTGCAGCTGCACAGATGTCATGTAAAGAAGCTCTGGCATGCAAGGCAGCAGAAGTTGCCACTGACCTTGTTGAATGAGCCTTGATGGTAGTTGGCAAAGAAGTATTGTGTACCAAATAAATACGGGTCATGGTGTCTTTTAACCATCTAGCCAATGTGACCTTAGCAACAGCACATCCTAATCTAGATCCAGAAAAAGCCAAGAATAACTGGTCTGATTTACGGAAAGTCTGTGTACGTCTAGGGTATGTAGGCAGTACTCTCATTAGAATGATCAGGAAAAAACACTGGCAATTCAATGGTCTGATTAATAGACATTTCAGAAATGACTTTTGGCAAGATGGAAGGGTTAGTTCTTAAGGATACCCTGTCTGGATGAAAAATCAAGTATGGACTCTTTGTACATAGGGCCTGAAGCTCAGAGATACTTCTGGCAGAAGTAATAGTGACCAAAAACAAGGTCTTCCATGACAGATATTTGAGGTCGCATGAAGCAGCTGGTTCAAATGGGGCAATGTCAGAGCTTGAAGAACTAAAGATAAATCCCAAGGTTGAATAGGTTCCCTGAAAGGGGGTTTCAGATGATTCACACCCTTTATGAAGGCTTAAGAACAAAAATGATGGATGGAATATGAAAAACTGCTCGTACAGATGCCAGATTTTAAATTCATACATATTCACAATTGTTCATACACATACTTTCATAGTTATATTTGTATATACATGTGTCTGTGTTGAATATGCAGTTGTTCATTTTATGTCAATTATGTTTTAAATGTATGAGAAAAGTTCATAGATATGTGGAAACTTGTAATGTCACTTTAATTTTTTTGGCGGACTTTTTCATTAATCATATCATTTTACAATTAAGGGATGAGTGTATATATACCAAATGGTTGGTGCTTTTTATTGTTCTGATGAAGACTGTGGTACAGTCGAAAGCGCTAAACCAGTGTTGTTAATAAATTGTGACTATATCCTTGTCGTACGAGCAGTTTTTCATATTCCATCCATCATTTTTGTTCTTGAGTTGCTGGTCACTTTATGAAGGCTTTACATAACTTGTGAGACGTGAGGGAGGAGTCTTGGACATTCTCATGGAAATTAGAGATCCCAGCCAAATGTACTCTAATGATAGATGCTGACAGCCCCGATTGAAATAGGGCGGTTAGGTATTTGAGTACCATCGACCCCGGTGCTAAAAAGGGATCAATTTCCATATCATTCAGCCAACAGGTAAATCTTTTCCATTTGCCTAAATAAGTCATTCTAGTGGAGGGCTTATGAGATGCAATAAGAATGTCCTGTACTTGTGAGGGAAGATAATTTTGCCTGGCAATCAAGGGAATTGGAGGAGCCAAGCTGTGAGCTTCAGACTGTGCAGGTTGGGGTGAATCAGATTCTGTGGATGGGAGATCAACTCCGAGTTTGGACGAAGAATCCATGGTTGATCTAGCAGGTGAGGCCATAGAAAGGGGAACCAAATCTGACTAGGCCAATATGGAGCAATAAGGATCACTTTGCTCTTCAATCGACTGGCTTTCTTCAGAAACTGGGGAATGAGGGGAGTGGGTGGGAAGGCATAAAGAAGACCCGAGGGCCAATTGTGAACTACAGCATGCCTGGGTCATGCCTGGGTGACTGTCCCAGAGGGGGAATCAGGGCAAAGTAGTTGCTGCATTTGAAGTTGGTCGGGGATGCAAAGAGGTCGCAGCACGGATGGCCCCAATGGTGGAAGATCTCCACCGTTATGAGAGGATTCAGGAACCACTCGTGAGGTTGAAGAATGCACCTGCTGAGTCTGTCTGCTATCACGCTGGAACTCCCGGGAATGTGCGTTGCTAGAAGAAAGCGGTTGGTAGCCATCGCCCATTGCCATATCCTCATAGCCTCTCAACAGAGGGGGTAGGATTTGGTTCCGCCCTGTTTGTTTATGTACCAGACTACCACCATGTTGTCTGATTGTATCGCAATTGTCCCTGACGGCAGTAAGGGATGGAATGCCCGCAACGCCAGAAGCACCACTCTCAGCTCTAAAACATTTATATGCAGATGGGCCTCCACTTTGGACCAAGTGCCTTGGACTGTCTGACCCTGACATAGTCCTCCCCACCCCATCAGGGAGGTGTCCGTGGTCACTGAAACCTTGGGCTGCTGAGGGGGGTAGGGGCGAGACCATTGTGATGGGTTCTGGTTCAACCATCACTTTAAATCTTGTTTGCATCTTGGAGTTATGTGAATCTTGGCTGAAAGGGGAAGCTGAAAAGGATACCATTGGGTGAGCAGTAACCATTGTAGAAGCCTCATGTGAAACCTGGCTAAGGGGACAATGGTGATGCAAGCTGCCATGGAGCCCAACAGCTGCAGGATCGAGTGAGCTGTGGACTTTTCCATTGAGAGAACTGGTAACAGTTGCTGTCTGATTCTTGATATTCTGTGTTCCGGTATGGACGCTCTGCATGTTTGAGTCCAAAATGACCCCTATGAATTCTGTGGACTGAGAAGGGGTGAGATTGGATTTCTGCCAGTTTATTGTTATGCCCAACTTTTCGATAGTATTGAGAGAGTATGCCAGGACTTCCTCCAATAGGTGTCTGGTGGGGGCGGAGAGGAGCCAGTCGTCTAGATATGGAAAAACCTGAAAACCTTGAAGTCGCAGGTGAGCTGTGACAACTGTCATGCACTTTGTAAACACTCTGGGGGCTGTAGAGAGTCCAAAGGGCAGTACTCTGAACTGGTAATGACTGGCTCCCGCACAGAAGTGCAGGAATCTTCTTGATGGTCTGTCCACCTTTATGTTGTAGTACGCATCCTGAAGATCTATCGAGCACATCCAATCATCTTTTTCCAAGAGAGGAATGATAGACTGTATAGTGACCATCCGAAATTTTTGCACACTCACAAATTTGTTTAGCACACTGAGATCCAAAATTGGTCTCCAGTCCCATGTTTTTTTTGGCACCAAAAATAGTCTTGAGTAGAATCCGGATCCTATCTGGTCTGTTGGGACTACTTGGATGACTTTTGTTTAGCAGCTTTGTAATCTCTAGAGCTGCTTCTTCCCTTTGACTGGGTGGAATGTCGGGAAATCTTGATGGAGGGACAGGACAAAGTTCGAAGGGGATCTTGTAACCTCTGGTTATTATCCTTTGTACCCAAGAATCATTGGTAATGGTTAGCCAGGCAGAAGGGTACAAAGAGAAACGTCCCCCAACCACTTCCAGAGGAAAGGGGTTGGGCTGCTCTTCAGGAGCGCTGGTAGGATTGCCCGGAGAAGGAATCTTTGGAACCCAGATTACGCGGACCTCCTCTGCCCCAAAAGGGGTGTCTTCCTTGTGAGTTTCCCCCTCTGCCCCTAGGGGAAAAATCGGCCTGGGTGTCACGGAAAGGACCCTGAGATTTTCTGTACCACATCTTCCCGCTCTTTTGGTTTCTGGAGAAAGCATGTTAGGAGGGAGAATAACAGACACCTATGGCAGACAGGGTCTTACTGTCCTGTTCACACCTGGCCAATGTAGTTTTGACTTTGGGTCCAAACAAGGAGGAGGACTCGATAGAAGCATTGAGATAGGAAGCCTTGAAGGGTTCTGCAAAATTACACAAGCGCATCCAGGCATGTCTCAAAACAATGCCTGAACTCGCTGCTCTAGCCGCTCCTTCTGATGCATGGGACACCAAGCGCATGGAGGAGTTCAAAATTGATTCAATAGTGGCCTGCCAAAGTTTCAGAGAGCTCAGATACTAGGTCTCTTTGAAGTCTGGTGAAGTATGCCATATAATTCAGGGGCATGATAGCAAAGGTCGCTGATGCAAAGGTGCGCTTCCCTATCCTATCCAATGCCCTGAACTCTTTGTTTGACAGATGGACAGCCTGGCTTTCTTCTTCTGCCAGGTTTTTCTTAGTTGCGGCTGCCACCACCAGAGCATCTACAGGGAGACCTTTAGACCAATGAAGTTCAGAAGCAGGGGGGGACAAGATTTTGTATGACCTCCGGGGAATAGCCTCAACAGTATCAGGGGTCTTCCATGCATGCTGCACAATGAGCCGGACCAGTTCGTCTCCAGGTCGGGTAACCCAGGAGGTAGGGGGCCGGGCACGAAAAGCCTGCAGAAACACAGACTCCTCAGAAATCGGGTTAGAGGACTGCCATTCACCTCTCTGTTTAAGGATTTCTAGGATATCACCAAAGGATACATCAGAAGGTGAATGAGGGGACCCTTCCCCATCATCAAAGTCTGTGTATTTGGTGAAAGACTCCTCAGTGGAGTCCATATGCTTCCTCTTGCATGAGAATTTCCGATGAACTTCCTCAGAGGGAGACACTGGGGAAGACAACACCAAGGGGGTATCCTGTGGGAGTATATCCTGAAACCTCTGCGCCCGATGTCCACTAGAAGCGACCTGTGTACATAGTGGTCCAGAGGAGGATGGTGAGATAGTAAGCACAGTATCAGTGGCAGATGCCAGGGCCTTCTCCATGACTTGGAAGGCAGGTCCACTAGAAGAGGGTTGAGTGCCCAAGGGGGAAGTCACCTCTCCCCTAAGTGATCCAGCCTGGCGACTGGGAGCCCCAGGACGGCAGAGAAAAGTCAAATCCTGGGTCATAGCAAAATTGTTATGCCATGAAGGTAACTGCGGCTCCTTAGAGAGATCCATAAAGGGAACTGTAGAGGGGGAAGACTGTGCTACGTCAATAGATTTCAAGGGAAAAGGATAGGTCTTGAGAGGTGGAATTCCTCTGGCCAAAAGCACTTGATCCACAAGTCGCAATACGTCATGTTGGGAGAGGCTTCTGGTAGATCTCACAGAAACAGCTGAGGGGGGAAACAGGTCTATCTAGAGATGAGGGCAGGTCGGTGCCCATCTCAGTAGACTGCACCGAAAACAATGGTGCGATAAAGGACTGCACTACAGGTGTCTGCACCAAGGAAGTCATCGGTGCCGATGTAATGGTCTGCACCAATGAAAAGGTTGGTGCCGAAGTAGTTGTCGGTGCTGAGGTTGGACCCGATAAAATAGTAAACAAGAACTGAGCTGTCGGTTCCAAAACAATGGTGGTCTGTGCCGACTGTGAGGTCAGTGCCGGTAAAGAAGTCTGAATTGAAGGGCCCCTCGGTTCCAATACAACAAAGGACATCGGTGCCATAGACATAGGTGGTGCCAAGGACTTTTTCAGAGCCAAAGATCTAGGCGCTGAAGATGTCGGATCCAAGAGAGTCGGATCCAAAGCAGAAATCTTTGCTTTCTTTCTTGGTTGATGAGAGTCCCCAGCCACGGACGAAGGAAGAGATTTAGCCTTAGAAGCATCCCCAGACTTCTTTTTATGGGATCTTGGAGGGGTTGAGGCCTCCGACCCAGAAATAGCCTCTGAAAAGGGAGACTTTCGTAACCCTTTCAGCAAAAGTTTATTTTTCCTCTCTATCAGTGTCCTGTTGAAAAAATTCTTACAAATCCCACAGGGTGGGCCAACAGTTAAGTGAGGCGCACCTAAACAGAAAACACACAAAGAATGTGCATCTTAAGTAGGTAGTTTATGTCCACAATCATAACATCTTTTAAAACCAGTACTACCTTTTTTATCTGTCATGTTAAAGAAAAGGCAAATATCAAAAATAATACAAAAACACAAAATTACTCGAAGGAAAGAAAGGAAAGGCTATCTACCAACTATGGTAATCAACTGATAGCTTACATTAGATAAAAAGGGTGAAAGTGACTAAAAATGTTTTAGAAAACTGAAAGAAAAGGGTGTCGCTAAATGTGATAAGGTAAGAGAGATCAGAAAATCAACTTTTCTGAGAGAAAAAGTCCTTATTTTGAAATAAGAGGACAAAAAAAGGTTTCACTTAGCACAAGAGCAACAGCCTGACACGACCTGATGGCGACGTGGCAAACAAAATCTGAGGTAACAGGGAGAGGGGGATTATGGGTAAGAGACTGCTTAGCTCGAGAGTTTATCGCTGGCGCGAGCTTGGTATATGGCCGGCTCGGTTCCGTTATCAGAACCGTAACCCATACGTAAGGAAATTGACGAGGATTAACAATATCAGATCATACAGTTCTGACAAAGTTAAGCAACTTGTTCTTAATCACCCACTCCTTACTTCTCATTTTTGTTGCTTTCTTAGAGAATCATATTAATTTAGCTGCTGCTGGTTCTCTGCAGGCTGCACCTCTGTACATTACACCTGCTGAATCTATGTACATTACACCTGCTGTACCTCTGTAGACTGCACCTGCTGCACCTCTGTAGTCTACTCCTGCCTGCACCTCTGTAGACTGTACCAACTGCACCTCTGTACACTGTGCCTGCTGTACCTCTCTAGACTGTACCTACTGCACCTCTCTAGACTGTACCTACTGCACCTCTGTATACTGTCTGCTGCACCTCCTGCATCTCTGTACATTACACCTGCTGAATCTCTGTACATTACACCTGCTGCACCTCTTTAGACTGCATCTGGTGAATATCTGCATATTGTGCCTGCTGCACTTCTGCATACTGCACCTGCTGCAGCTCTGTAGACTGCACCTGCTGCACCTCTGTAGACTGCACCTGCTGCACCTCTGTAGACTGCACCTGCTGCATCTCTGTAGACTGCACCTGTTATACCTCTGTAGACTGTACCTGCTGCAACTCTGTAAACTGTACCTGCTGCACCTGTATAGACTGTGCCTGCTGCACCTGTGTAGACTGCACCTGTTACACCTTTTCTAGTTTCGGCACTCAAATCTGTTTCTTTGATCTCAGCACTTGTTCAGATAAATAAATAAATAAATAAATAAAAATTTCATCTGCTTTTGCTGTACTTGTGTTTCTACCTACTTTATTTTGCTTTTGCATCATCTTAAAAATACTCAATTGCATTTATCACTGCTTGGTGTAACTCATTCTAAGCCTTTTGGTTTAAACACTTGGGCTTCGGACCAGTTGTTTTGCACTGAGAGGGTTTGTGGTCTGCACTGTAGTGGCAGAACAGGTAGCCTTCTAGGTTGGGAACTGCTGATTGAGGGCTCAGTGTCTGTTATTCTAAAAGTGTATTAATTCTGGTTTAAGCACTTGGGCTTTCAGGCCAGTTATTTTACATTAAGAGGGTTCGTGGTCTGCACTCTTGTGGGAGGAAAGGCTGGACTCTGCCCTTCTGAGCTGGGAATTTCTGGTTAAAGGCTTATAGTGCATGCATATCTGAACTGCTTCTTACTGAAGTTGGTGCACCTTGTTTGCTGTGGCATAGACTGGATTCGGGCCTGCTGGATCTAGCTTTGTGTGTGTAACTTGAGCACTAATCCAGACATTCTGTAAAGTATTCAATTGTATTTATTACTGCTTGGTAGTAACTTGATTAAAGTGTAGCTATCATTCTAAGTCTTTTGGATTAAGCACTTGGGCTTCAGACCAGTTGTTTTACATTAGGAAGGTTTGTGTCATGCACTGTGGTGGCAGGACAGGTAGCTTTCATCCTAAGTTGGGAACTGCTGATTGAGAGCCCAGTGTCCAAGTGTATTAGTTCTGGTTTAAGCACTTGGGCTTCAGGCCAGTTATTTTACATTAATTTTTAATTTTATTATAATTTATTAAATTTATTAATTAATTAATTTATTAATTTATTTATTAATTTATTAAATTTATTATTAATTTTTGTTTTATTATAATGTATTAATCTTTGATTTTTACTGTGGAGCTTTTCTCCCCGGGCCTCCGCTGAAAATGGACATATATCCAGTCAGACTATCCCGGTCAACAAATGTAAAATAAAATAAAATAAATAAATAAAATAAAATAAATTAAGAAGGTTCGTGGTCTGCACTCTTGTGGGAGAAGAGGCTGGACTCTGCCCTTCTGAGCTTGGAATTTCTGGTTAAAAATTTATAGTGCCTGAATATTTGAACTGTATCTTACTGAAATTGGTACACCTTGTTTGCTGTAGCATAGACTAGATCCAGGCCTGCTGAATCTAGCTTTGTTTATATGCTTGTTCGTTTGCTTGCTATTTCCCTGGAATGCTAATTTCACCTAATACGCGGCTTTTCAGCGCTTCTGTGGATCACTAGTGATATCTGCATTGCTTACTGTACTTGCGTCCTTGTTTCATTTGAAAGAAAGTTACTGTTTGTCGTTTTTGCATTTAGTTACTTGTAACGCATTGCACTTAAGTTACCTGGCACTTGCTCACTAAAGCAATTATATAAGTCAGCACTAAAAATTAAAAGCACTACACCCTCACTCCCCACTGGCCCTTGTTTTCAATTATTAAGGAATTCCCAATATTATTCTAGCATGTCCAAAGGTCAGTTGTTAATCTCCTCTTCAGTCCAGGTGGTGAATCTGGGAATCTTGAGGCAATGTTATAACTGCCTCATGTACATAGACAACCTTCTCCTCCTCCCAACAAATTCCAACACATGTGAGAGATGCAACCATATAGACAAACTGGAGGCTAAGCTCTCTCAACTTGTACTGGCTTAACCAGTCAGGAGGAGAAGGAAACCACACTCACTACAATTCCAGTCTCACATATACCTACCACAACAGCAAACCAAACACATAATCACACAAAAACATACTCGGAGGCACTAAATAAAGATCTGCCTAAGCAGCAGAGACCTCCAAGCAGACACCCAAGCAACCGCTACCCCAAAACAAAACACGTGCAACACATATCTCACAAAGCCAGTGTGCCGAACAGTCACAGCCATTAAGACTAAACAACACACCTGATACACTTGTAATAGATGACTCTATCGTCAGGCACACTGACGTCCCGCTCACCAGGCTGAACAAGGAGAGGGTCACGGTGAGCAGCCTGTCGGGCACTAGAATCCGCCACATAACACAAGCACTCAGGTCACTCCAAGGCAAGTACAAATATGACTCAGTCATTGTCCATGCTGGTGTGAATGACCTGAGACGTAACTCCCTGGACTACATGAAAAGAGACATAAAGGAGCTCTCTGAGCATGTAGCCCAGGCCGGTATGACCCTGACCTTGAGTAGCATCTTACCCTCACCAAGAATGATGCCACAATATGAAGACAAGATGATCAATTTCAACAACTGGCTTACGTACTGGTGTCATTCAAAGGGGATCCAATGCCTGTCAGCTTGGGATGATATGCTCGACAAGCCACGATGCTTCACTAGGGACGGCTTGCACTCGTCACCCCTGGGCTTTCAGATATTGGCAAAGGCTCTTGCTACCCCCATAGTGCCTTTTTTAGGCAAGGCTCAAAAGACAAACCCACCTCCATAGGTATCACAAGGGATAAGAAACTAAGAGTAATGCTACTCAATGCCAGAAGTCTAAACCTCAAGATGCACGCACTCAAAACTCTCCTTAGCATGGAGAACATCGATATCTGTGCAGTAACAGAAACCTGGTTCAGGGCTCCTGAGAGCACCCCAGCACTACCAGGTTATACCTCATACCATGCTTTCAGCCCCAAAACTTGGACCGAACCACAAAGGAGGGGAGTATCGATATTCATCAAAGATACCCACACCTCCAGGTTGGTGGCAAAGCATGAAGCATCAGAGACTATCCATGTGCAACTAACAGTGGGTAAAACTGCCTTCCAGTTTATAGCCTGCTACAGACCACCCTCTCAAACCCAGGAACCCCACTCGGCCTTCCTGAGAACACTGGAAAATATGAAGGTCTCTCCAAACACCATTATATTGGGTGACTTCAACTACCCATACATAAACTGGGAGCATTACTCTAGCTCCAACACCCTAGCCCAAAGGTTCCTAGAATTTATAAACTCAGATGCTATGGAACAACTTGTTACCACTCCCACAAGAGGGGAAAACATACTGGACCTGATCATTACCAACATGGGGACTCTATGCTCCAGACCAGAAGTGTATCCCTCACTGGTAAGATCAGACCATAAACTAATCTCACTGAATATTCACATCCCGACCCCACCCCCTGCCCAGAAAACCACAGTGAAAAACTTCTCTAAAACAAATTTCACACTCCTTAAAACCGAGGTGGAATCCTTCAAAGCCCCCGGGCCTGTGGAAAATATGGCCCAGACCATAGAATCCTTTATAAATGCATTCTATGAACACCTTCAGGAATGCATGGATCATGCGATCCCAAATAAAACCAAGACCCAATCCTCCAAAGGCAGACGTCCTGTCTGGTGGGCCCCAGCCATAAACAAACTATACAATAGAAGGAGGAAGCTCCTAAATGATAGAGCAAAATCCCAAAAAGGGAAGGCATCACTGATCAGTATTAGCAAAAAACTACGGGCACTCATAAAATTGTCTAAGGCCAGCTTCGAGAGAAAAATTGCACAGGACACTAAGGATAATCACAAGGCTTTCTTTAGTTATGTTAGGAACCTGGGTGGTAATTCCCAGATATGCTCAGAATTAGTCCATAATGATAAAAAATACACTGAACCCACAGACATTGCCAACATCCTAGCTGACAGGTTCAGCGCAATCTTCCCCCCCCCTACCCACCAAAAGGGAAAATATCTATCCCAGCAGAGTGCTGCCCCCCTGACATCTCAGATGCTCAGGTAAGAGCCGCCCTCTTCAAAGCAGAAAACACAGCATCAATGGGACCAGATGGTGTCCCGGGCTGCGTCCTACATGAACTCCAAGAAGAGCTAATCCCAAACATAAAACTACTGTTCAATCTCAGCCTTACTACAGGATATGTGCCCAAAGAGTGGCGTACAGCAACAGTGGTCCCTCTCCATAAAGGTGGTGCCTCAACGGATACTGGAAAGTATCACCCCATAAGCCTGACTAGCTTGGTCTGCAAAGCTATGGAAAGGATCATCATGGACCTCATAAATAAAGATATTGGGGACCTACAGACACTGGATCCTACCCAGTTCGGCTTTGTTAAGGGCAGATCCTGCCTCTTAAACCTGGTTGATTTCTTTGAAACAGTCACCAAGGCCATTGACGAGGGGAAGGTGGTCCACACAGCCTACCTGGACCTCGCAAAAGCCTTTGATACAATACTCCACTCGGGCATTATAGATAAGCTCACCAGCTTAAATATAAACCCCTATGTCACAAGATGGATTGCAAACTGGCTCAAGGACAGAACCCACATGGTTAGAATTGCTGGAGCCATGTCAGACTCCAAACCAGTTACAAGTGGTGTCCCACAAGGCTCAGCCCTGGGACCTCTCTTGTTCGGTATATATTTCTCGGAGTTACAGGCCAGCACGGAAGGACTGTGGCTGACCAAGTTCGCAGATGACTGCAAACTGGGCACCATAATCGACTCTCCAGCCGACACAAGCATCCTGCAAAAGGTCCTCAAAGAAACAGACAACTGGTGCCAGAGCCATGGCCTCAAGCTGAATGCCAAAAAGTGTATATAGTCATCCCCTTTGGCAAAAACAAAGTGCCCACAAATTACCACATAGGTGGTAATCCATTAAGTACAGAAGAAGTAATTAGGGACCTGGGGACCCAAGTTGATAGCAATCTCTCATTTAACAACCACGTGGCCAAAGTGGTTAGAAAAACATTTTATATAGCCCACCTAATCATGAAGGGATTCACATCTAGATCAGGGGAGGTCATCGTGCCTCTTTACTCATCCCTCATCAGGCCTATAATTGAGTACAATGCCCCTTTTGGGATGTACCTTACCAGACACCTGCAGCAACAGGAAAGACCCCAAAAGTACCTCACCAAGAGGATCAAAGGGCACAAACAGATGCCATATGCTGCCCGGTTAAAGAAACTCCAGCTCTACTCAGAGGCATACCGCCTGTTCAGAGGCGATCTCTGCCTGACGTATAAAGCCATGTCCAACCCAGAATTAATAGACATGCTGCACCTCAGAAAATCCAAATCCCATCGAGCTACGCGCTCGAGAAACTTGAACCTCAGCACTGAAATAAATAGGACATGCTGGAGGGACAGATTCATAACCCAGAGGCTCCCTTCACTCTGGAATAAAATCCCAGTCCAGGTTAGGCAGAGTCCCTCATTGACTCTCTTCAAGAGGAATCTTGATGAGTGGATGGGAGATCGTAGGTTTACCCCAGGTATCACTTCTATGTCACTGTTAGACAGAGGCACAGTATACTACCTCGAAAAAGGGCATAGCAAAATAAATTTAAAATGGGTGGCGAAAGGCAAACACATTCTGGCTAGGCTTATAAATGCCCTAGGGCAGATAGCCTAGTATGAACCTATAAACCTATGAACCTATGTAGACTGTACCTGCTGCAACTCTATAGAATGTACCTGATGCACCTCTATAGACTGCACCTGTTACATCTCTGTAGACTGTACCTGCTACAACTCTGTAAACTGTGCCTACTGCACCTCCATTGACCACACCTGCTGAATCTGTATAGACTGCACCTGCAGCACAGACACACACATATACGCACGGACGCACACACACACACACAGACACACACACACACACATATATATATATATATATATATATATATATATATATACATATATATAAAACGCACACACACACACATATATATATATATATATATATATATATATATATATATAGTTGCACAGAAATGCTGTCTGGCAGTGAGAATCTTATTAGATCCTTTCTCCTGCCTAATAAATTGCTTTGATAATTGTTGTTTCTCTCTCGTTCCTAATAAATCGATTTGATAATTGCTCTTTCTCTTTCCTTCCTAATAAATTGCTTGATAATTGCCCTAACTTAGTGTTCCTGCCTCTACTAGGTATTGAAATAGTTTAGAAAAATGTTATTGCCTTCATTTAAGGCTGACAATTTACAAACAAGCTAGAAGCATACAAATAATTCTGTATGTTGATTTCTTATCTTTTTTTTGTTGTTGTTGTTAATGGAGTAGTAAGTCCCTTTTCTGGGGCAACATTGTTTATTTAAAGATTTGGTCAGAGTCACTCAGAATGTAAATAGATGGTGAGAGAAGGGAGCTCTGGAGTATAGAAAATAAGCAGTTTATAATGAGAGCTCATAGCGTTAATCCTCTTTACTTACTGACATTTTTTTGCAGTGTCTGCACTACAGTGGTAACAGTACAGTATTAGGCTTAAGCTATTTCTCCTTCTGAGTAAATTACTAAGTATAACTTGGTGTGCCTCTCTCCTGTTGGAATACTTTACATTATTATTATTATTATTTTGTTTTTAGTGATGTTTTTATGTGCTCAAGATTAAAAATTGGGGAAACTGGAGTAAATGAAAATATCATCTGCCCTCCTGCAAAAAGTAAAAGTGAATGATGGCCCTCCAATATTTTATAATTTTTTTTTTATGTTCTAAAGTCAGGAATTCTGTATAATGGTTAGTAATGTTACTACATTTCCTACTCACAAATCATTCAAGACTAATTTGGTTAAAACAAAAATGTTGTAGCAAATGCCATTTCTGCTTTATCAAATAAATATAACTAAAACACTCTGATATGTTAGTATATTCTTAAAATAATAAAGCATGTGAATACCACAGAATGTGTAGTGTGTGTGTGTGTGTGTGTGTGTGTGTGTGTGTGTGTGTGTGTGTGTGTGTGCGTGTGTGTGCGTGTGTGTGTGTGTCTGAGTGAGTGAGTGAGTGAGTGTGTGTGCACGCGCATGTGTGCCCCCCCCCAAATAACAAGTTGGGAGGAGGGAAGTAGGTTTGTGTGTGTGTGTGTGTGTGTGGGGGGGTCATGGGTTGCCCATGGAATTGAAAACAATCCAGGGCACAGGTATATTTAATCCAACACTGGTCTGGATGATGACCTGTCTGGATGTTTGGCCTCATCTGATGGGCATCAATTAGGAGGGAGGAACTCCTAAAAAAATAATAAGAATAAACATCTATGTGATTCAGATTACACAAAGATTTGAAGCATGTTTATTATCAGTAATGTACTGGCTTATAAATTCTGATGGTATTATTTAGATAAACTGGTTGTGAAATGTGCATTCTGTATGTGATTCAGATTACACAAAGATGAAAAGCATGTTTATTATCAGTAATGTGTTGCTTTGTAAATTTTGATGGTATTGTTTAGATAAACTGGGTTAAATGTACATTCTGTGTTGTGTAAGTTTTTCAACAGTTGTAATTTAATACATTTACAGAGTATCGTACATTAATTTTTAATTTAATTTGTTTGTGGTTTAACTTCTCTACTACAAGTTGCTTGACTTAAAACACTACATCGACCCAGGTGGGACTCGAACCCACAATCCCCAGCTCCGGAGGCTGATGCCTTATCCATTAGGCCACTGGGCCTTTATACAGAATGTTGTTATGAACATGTCTGTTATAGGCTATTTACATGTGGAATTGTAATTTATTATTTCACATAACAGTTAAACCAGGGTATCCCTTCTATATCATTTTAGAAGTTTTGATTCGTTGATCTACCCAAGATTGATTCAGACTCCTCTGTTTCCTGGCAGGTCACAGGAATCCTAGTAACCAGCTTAATTTATCAACTCATTTCTCATGTTTCACATTTGATTTGACCATTTAGTCATGCTGTGGCTGAGAAGTCATGTGATAGTCTCCGAGGAAACAAAGAATTTGTGCTGCTTTAAACAGGAAATGATTTGCAGCGTGGGAGCTTGTTTTTTCCCACTGAGTGCTTTGTAAACAGAAACATAATGACAGTTTCTGAGATATCCAATTTTAGTAGCTCAGTTCTTACCCCATAAATTGTATTAAGTTATGTTAATGCAGTAGATACATAGATCATCAGTGGATATGTTAGAGTGTGTGTGTGTGTTTGTTTAAGGGAGAGAACTCATGCAATGTCTCTTTCAAAGTGTTTGGTTAATAACAGTAGTATTTTGTTACTTAAACTGAATATACAGCATACCTCTCAACCTCTCAGAGCAAGAAATCTGGACAAATAATGGGAAGGTGGGACAGAGGCCTAAAATAGGGACAGATTTTAAATATTGCTCATATAGAAAGTTTCTAGATTAACAGGATTTGTATTGGCATGCATGCATTTTCTGAAGGATATGAAGTCTGAAAGTCAAATGTATGTCATTATTTAGTGACTTCAACTTCAGTGATTTTTCAAAACTACAGATTTTATGAAGAACTGACCAAAACTGTGAAGTGAAAATCAGGACAGTTGAGAGGTACGAACAGGGTTACAATTTTTTTTTTTTCTTTTACAGGCCAGTTCCTAATTTTTTCATTTTTCATTTTTAATATCATTTTACTATTTTTTACACATAATAACAAGAGCAGGGTGACATTTATTGTAAATGAAAACAATCACAGTGCTATGCTATGACCACAGAAAGCTCACCCGTGGTCTAAGCCAGATATCTTATTCTACCTCAGAATGGGCCTAAAACGGTGAAAGAAAGTCTTAAAACTGCACTATTCTAAAAAATACAACTAGCCAAGATTTGAAAACTCTACTGATTGCCCGATAAATAGTAGCCAATTAAATGTCCATTGCACAAATTCTGCACAGATTATTATCATATTTCCCATCAGTTTAGCAACAGTTGTCTCCTAAAAAAAGAGAGATGTAAGAACATTTTCTAATTTTATCCAGTATGTTACAGAAAACCTTACTGTAAAGCAACATAACTAAAATTCAGCAACAAAGACTCCTTAATTTGGTAACTATGTTATTTGTATTGGTTGAGGGTATAGGTTGTCTTGCAAAATATTATGCTTCAGTAAGAAATACCCAGCTATGAGTATATGAAAAGGCAGTAAACACTGCTAGTGACAAACTCTGTAGCAATGCACCATAACTCACAAGAGTTCGGATACGAGAGCTGGTTCTGCATGCTGCTGTGAACCAATGCATAGTGTGCTGGGAAGACAGGTTGACGGTAAAAATTTATTTTATTTTATTTTACATTTGTTGACCGGGCTAGTCCAACTGGATATTTTTCCATTTTCAGCAGAGGCCCAGGGAGAAAAGCTCCACATATAGACAAAAGGAGATACATAATGAGGACAAAAGACATAATACACATTATTTCCTATATCTAAAAACAGGAAAAGAAAGTGATAGAACATGGAAAGGAAATGTCATAAGTTAACAGAAAGAACAGGAATGACAAGTTGGTTCACATAGCTTGCTGGATCTGGGATGTCTGAATGTGTGCTAACCTGACAACCAGTAAAAAAAAACAAACAAACAAACAAACAAAAAAACAAAACAAGAAACATGAAGACTAGTGCCACATTCCTAGGAAGACAACACTGCATAAAGCGTTCCTGTAGCCAGATATGCCTAGTGTCCCAGCAGTGTGACCTAGTTAATACAGCTCATTCAAACCATCCTTGTTTGCCTGGTTTATGCATTCCTTTCCACAAATTTGCAAGCTTGGAATTAACAGTTGCGTCTTTCGGCTTTTTCCCGGTTAGGGGTTGCCACAGCGGAACTCCGGTCCGATGCTGGCTTGCCGGGCCTAATGCACAACCTTCAACGAAGGAACACCCGTCCACGCATGTCACCACACAGAAGATGCTCTAACTGAGGATCGAACGGGCAACATCTAACTGTGAGGCGACAACGCTACCGCAGCACCACCATCACAGTAAGCTTGGAATTAACAGTACTGATGCTTAATATCCCAGTACCAGCACCTTCACAGTGAGACACTAGTAAGTGTTTGGTCTGTTGGTTTCCTACACTTAAAATAAAAGAAGTGCAGTTTACTTGTGATTAACAAAAAAAAAAAAAAAGACTCACGACCCACCCACTGTGAACATCTCATAGTGTGTCTATTTTGAAGCCTCATTACATGATACTTGAAGAGGCATAGGACTGTAGGCCTTGATTCAAAATGATGTTTCTCCAAGCATGGCACACCGAGAAGAGTCATTTAAAGGAGTAGGGGCACAAGCAGTTCCAAAACAAAAAGAAATTCATTGTGGATTATAATGTGAATGGTGCATAATCGTAATAGCCACTGATGTAGTTCATATATTATGTGACCTGTAGTCACTTTTGTCATTCTACAATGGCCTCTGGTCACTATATGCAACCCAGATAGTGCTGAAGCTGTGCCACAAGGGCCAACTCCCAAACATTTTCACTGAGTATTTTGTCTTAGTGCAATGTAAGTAAAATTTAACTCGAGGAACATTGCTGTGTATTAACATCATCTAGTCAAATACATGCCTGCCTGTGCTGGAACTTAGTTTTAACATCCTACCCAACAGAGTTGTTCTTGTACTCTAAGGATCACTGTCCTTTCTCTTGATCGAGTATGCCATTTACTTAGTATTCCTGGCTAACAGGTTTCTGCATTCAGGAAATGAAAGAAAACCTGCTCTACTTGGTACCGCTCTGCTTTCCACTTTCCATTACCTATAAATTAATTACTCTCTGTTATAATTTCACCTGGGGCAGAAGCCTGCTATGGTCAACTTCGCTTGGCTCCCCTACCCCTAATTCTCCCTCACCCCCTCTTACTCTACTATTATACTTTTTACACACATGTTACACTTGTGACTCCTATCCATAACCCTCCCAAACAACCTTACTACTTTCATACAAATACCCGTTTCTTTTTAACTAATTCAAAACAGTGTAAGAAATTTCTCTGTGTGGAAGATTTTCAGTCCATATATTTCTAGTTAATCACTGTATATTAATCAGATCAGACAATAGTAGTAGAAGTAGCGAACTTAAACTCGTCTTAAGTCAAAACAAAACAAAAAAATAATAATAGAAAATATATACTTGTACAGCATTACTAAGTATTCAAAAGTAATCCAAGCAAGGCAGGCAGTCTGTTTCCAGTTGAAAATCCTTTATTAAGTACACAGACAAGCGATCCAAGTAAAACAAAAATTGAGTAATAATTTCTTCACAAGCTTTCTAAATATATATATATATATATATATATATATATATATATAGATATATATATATATACTTTTTTTCAGGTATGGGAGTGGTTTATTGTTCTGTAAAACAAAGTGTTATTGGTACAAATGTTAAATTCACATCCCTTCCCCCATCAGTGTGACATTCGAGCTGGTCCTGCCCTACTTAGTAGCTGTCATAATATATAACCCTTATGTACTTTAAATAAAATGTATAATGATGTGATATCTCTTATTTAACCAGATTATTAAGTAGATTATTAAGTCTGTGATTTTATCCAAGACAATATACTACATGGCTGGAAATATATCAATCTTAGTTCATTTGGCAATCAAAAAATATATATAAATATATACATATACATTTTGCATGTAAAAGTCAATTTCTATTTTCATAACCTATTGTTAACAAAGATCGCTTTCATCCTTCTAGACTTCTTCAGGTCTGTGTACAAGAACCCTAAAAACAATCTATAAAAATATATATAATTGTATAATTAGTATTGTTACTACACATCATTTTGAATAAAGTGGAAAAAATAACCGGAAAAAAATAAAAATAAGAAAAAATGTATGTATGATGATGGAAACAAAATATACACTTAAATTTCAACTGATTTAAAATGGTATTTAAAACCAGTTTGCAGAATAAAATAAAATAAAATACAATTAGTCATGTAAACAATGTGGTAATTGTCTAAGTTCCAGTGCACTTTTAACTGAACAGTAGTAGTTTAGTCCAGGCTTCCTAAAAGAGTTCAGCTTTAATTGCCACATGAGTTCATGTTTCTCCAGAATATTTGGGATGTCTCCTTCAAGATCACACATGTCTATGCGATCCAGGATCTGGAACTTAAAACCTGTGTGTCTTTTATGAAGAGAAAGGTGTTTGGCTAGTGCATTATTTTTACATCCAGAGCAGCTTTCTGACAGATGACATGAAATCCTACGCTTGAGTTTATTTACAGTCTTGCCCACATAGAATGCATCATATTCATTGCACTGTGCCCTGTAAATTACTTTTGTAGTGTTACAGTCACCCCCTGCACTGGTTTTACTGATCTTCTTTAAATAAGGGCAATAAAAACTATCACCTTGCTGTATAAATATACAGAATGCACAATTAGTTTCACATATTTTAGTGGTTCTCTCATATGATCTAGGTTTAAATTCAACAAAACTTCTAATGTTCCTGGCCTTCCTATGAACAAATGATGGGGCTTCACCCAAGATGTTAATCAGAAAAGGGTTTCCTGTGACAATGTCCCAGTTTTCTTCAATAATAGTTTTGATACTGTGATAATCCAAAGTGTATGTCAGGATGCAGCTATTTTTGCATTTGTTATTCTCTGTGGAATTACTTAACATGCTTCTACTGGGGAGGTTGAGTGAAGGTGCTTCAGTCATTTTCTGTTCTATAATGGGTTCCAGGATGTTTTTTAACATCTGCCTTTCATAGCCTCTCACTAGAAAAGCATTCTCTAAGTTGTTCAGGTTTCTCAAAAATGGTTCCATCTCTGTGGTAATTCGAGCTATTCTATAGCCTTGGGACTTCACTACATTATACTTGTTTTTTGTAGGATGTAGACTTACTGTGGAGTAATTAGTTAACCCTCATTGGTTTTCTGAATAGATCAGTGGTGATTCTGTTATAGTTGATGTCCTTGGAAATCTGCATATCTAAGAAAGTGGTTGAAGTACAGCTATGGGAAGAGGTAAACTTCAGGAAGGGGGTTGTTTGATTGAGGTAAGTGATAAAATCTCCAAGCAGATCAGGCTTGTCAAGAGCAGTCCCAGGACTGAACCCTGAGGTACTCCACTTGTCACTTGTTTGGAGCTGGATATTGAGTCGGCTACTTTTACTGTGTGTTCTGTCAGTAAGCCAGTTGGCAACCCATCGAGTGACGTAGGGATTAATGCCCAGCTTAGTACATTTATCTATGATTCCAGAGTGGGGGATGGTGTCAAAAGCCTTGGTGAGGTCCAGATAGGCTGTGAGGACTGCCTTGCCCTCATCCACGGCTCTGGATACTGATTCGAAGAAGTCAATCAGGTTGAGGAGACAAGATCGGCCCTTTACAAAACCAAACTGGTTGGGGTCCAGTGTTTGAAGGTTGCCAATGTCTTTGTTTATAAGTTCCATGATAATGTGTTCCATGGCTTTGCAGCTCAAGCTCGTCAGACTGATGGGACGATAGTTCCTGGGATCCAAGGTGGATCGCCCCTTGTGGAGTGGGATAACTGTAGCTGTGTGCCACTCATTGGGCAAGAAGACTGAGGTGAGGCTATGATTAGACATGACACTTAGGTGAGGTGCCAGTTCATTTTGTAGTTCATGTAGTACACAGCCCGGGATGTCATCTGGTCCCATGCATGCTGTACTCTTAGCTTTGGAGAGTGCGTTTTTTACCTGTGTGGCCATGATTACTGGAATTTGGCAATCTGTTGGTATTGAGCTGGGCCCTTTAGGGGGTGAGAGGGGGGTGAAGTTGGCACTGAATCGATCTGCCAGGATATTGGCAATATCCTTAGGATCAGTATATTTAATGCCATTCTGTTGTAGCTCAGAACAGATCTGAGCATTGCTATTTAAATTCTAACTATAGAATGCTTATGGCAGGGGACCACCAGATTGGCTTCTTTTTTTTTGGAGGAGAGCATCTTGGCTCTATTTGGAATGGCACAACTCATGCATGAGTGGATGTGCTCTTACAGTGCCTTAGTGTAGGATTCAGCAGTCGAACTTTCAGTTCCCGTCTGCATGGGCGTCATGAAGTTTGCCACTTCTGTCTTGAGTAGCATGAAGTTAGTTTTGGAGAAGTTTTTTTATGGAGGTTTCCTTACTGGGGGTTGAGGGTGGGATGTGGATGTCAAGAGTGATTAGCTTATGGTCAGACCTGACCAATGAGGGGGTGACCACTGGCATGGGGCATTGATCTCCCATGTTGGTAATGACCAGGTCTAGGATATTTGAGCCCCTGGTGGGACTATGGATTAGGTGATCCAGGGCATTGGAATTTATTAATTCCAAGAACTGTTGGGCTAAGGTGTTGGTGCCCAAATAGTTTTCCCATTTAATGGCAGGGTAGTTGAAATCACCCAGTATTAGGGTGTTTGGTTGTATCTTAATATTTTCCAGTATGTTTAGAAAGGTGTAGTGAGAATCTTGGGGCATGGTGGGGGATCTGTAGCAAGCTACAATTTGGATTGCAGTCTTACCGAGTATTAGTTGTACCTGTAGAATTTCAGATGCATTGTGTTGGGCAACTAGCCTGGAGGTGTGAATATCCTTGGTATATATGGACACTCCTCCACCTTTAGTGTTTCGGTCCTGGTTTGGTGGCCGAAAAGTGTGGTAAGAGTTGTAGCCTGGTATTGCAGGGGTGCTCTATGGAGCCTTGAACCAGGTCTCAGTCAATGTTCTCCATTTTTAGGAGTGCCGCGAGAGAGTGCATTTTGAGGTTTAGACTTCTACCATTGAGTAGCATTACCTTCAGATTTTGCATGCTTGCATCTGTTACGGTGGTGGTTTTGTCCTTTGAGCCTTGCCTAAAAAGGCACTATAGGGGTGGCAAGAGCCTTAGCCAATAACCTGAATTCCAGAGGTGACAGATGTAGACCATCTCTGGCAAAGCATCGTGGTCTGTTGATTATGTCATCCCAGGCAGACAGATACTGGATCTCCTTTGAATGACACCAGAAACTTAGCCAATTGTTGAAGTCAATCATTTTGTCCTTATACTGTGGTATCATTCTGGGTGAAGGCAGGATGCTACTCAGGGCTAGGGTCATACCTGCCTGGGCCACATGATTTGACAGTTCTTCCATATCTCTTTTCAAGTAGTCCAGGGAGGTACATCTCAAGTCATTCAGTCCAACATGGACAATGACAGAGTCATATTTGTACTTGTTGTGGAGTGACTTGAGTGCATGCATGATGTGGTGGATCCTGGCTCCCGACAGGCAGCTGACTGTAATTTTCTCCTTGTTCAGCCTGGTGAGTGGGACATCAGTGTGCCTGACTATAGAGTCACCTATGACTAAAGTATAGACTACAGGCACATTGTCTTGCCTTAGGGGCTGTTAGGTGGCACACTGGTGTTGTGAGCTTTGTGACACTTTGGTTGTGATTGGTGTTTGTTTGAGTTTCAGCTTCGGAGGTCCTTGTTGCTTGGGCAGGTTAATGTTAAAGGCCTCCGTATAAGTGGGTTTAGTGTTACTATGTATGGATGTTGGAGGCGTGAGTTTTGAAGGGCTATGTGTTGCTTGAGGTGTAGTGCAGGTGTTAACCTTCTCCTCTTGACTGTCTAGTTGATGTGAATGTTTAGGTGATGTGAATGTCAACTCATTTGACATATATTAAAACTTCCCTACATCAAGTCTGAACTTATTTGGTTTCACAAACTATTAGTAGCCGCACACATTATAGCCAGATATCACATGCCCTATTAGATTGGATCCTAGTATAAGACCATAGCAAATACACTACCACAGGTACAATGTCAGACCATCTCAGTGATCATTTCCCAGTCTATACAACCAGACATCTCACACATCCATTTTAAACAATATATTAAAAAAAATATGCAACCTTTCCAAGTTTAACTCAGAAATGTTCATTACTAACCTAGCACCCATTAAATGGAATTTTCTAAAAACCCTCCCCATAGATGATGCTGGAAATGAATTCAGTACAACTTTCCTGAATCTCCTAAACAGATTTGCACCACCTAGAAGGAAGAGACTAAAAATAGATGATGCAGTTTGGCTATCCGAAAAGAGCAGAATGCTAATGCAGGATAGAGAAAAAGCATGGCGAGAATGGCAAAATATAAGATACCGCACTATCCTAAAAACTTCAGAATGCTTTGCAATCATACTTAAAAGCAAATTAATGTAGACAAAAAATATACAACAATAACTTCCAGAATAATTGTAAACACAACCCTAAAACATTCTGGACAGCCATTAAAAAAATCTTGCATCTCTGCCATAAATTCAGTCCTAACCCCTCTCCCAATAACTCGTCACTTGAAACTGCAATACAATTCAACAATTATTTCTCAGACAGTATAGCATCTGTAACCTAGGATTCCCTAACATCTAATCCTAAACCTGCCCAGCAGCCAAGGATCACCACATGCCCCTTTAATCTAAAAGTTGGTGCCCACATCGTACATAAAACTACTCTTAAACAAACTCAAACCATGCACTACTTCAGCTGATGACCTTCCAAGTGAATACTTTAAAATAGCAGCCAGCAGCATTGCCTACCCTGTCTCAATCCTTATAAATAGGTCAATCCAGGAAACCCACATTACCTCTCTCTGGAAAAGTCACACATTATCCCTCTGCACAAAGGAGGAAATTCAACAGACATTTTAGACCTATTGCAATCTTACCCCCCTCTCCAAAATACTTTAAAATGTACTAAAAACTGCTAAATTATCTCCAGCAGGAATAACTTCTATCCCTCACACTACATGGCTTCCATTCTTCCCATAGTATTAACACTTCACCTCTGACACATAGAGATAATGTCAATAAAGCTAGAAATAACTGCAAACTAGTTTCCTCCTTACTTCTAGACTTGTCTAAAGCCTTCAACACAGTCTGTCACAGCAAACTTCTACTTCATATGTCCTCATTAGGTCTGCCTCAGGCCACGCTTCTATGGTTCAAACACTACCTATTCAATAAATATCAGTTAGTAAAATGGCACTCCATCCACTCTCCATATCTCCCAATTACTATCAGTGTACAGTAAGGCTCTATGCTCGGTCCCCTCCTTTTTAACATTCTTACCAACACCCTCCACACATCCACACACAGGCCTCCCTAATACAGCATGCAGATGACTCCACACTCATTTGCACATCTGACAATTTGGCACACCTCCATACAATTACCCAGGAAGCTTTAAGAGCAGCTGAAACATGGCTTTGTAACTCACAACTCTTGCTCAGCCCTAAAAAGAACTGCTACTTTTTCCCCAAATCCCTATCCCATGAAAAAAACATCAAAATTTAAAGTCCTCTCCCCTGATAATACAACCATTGAATTCACTTCTCGTAGTAAATTATTAGCGATGATAATCTTAAATTGAACCTGCATATACAAAATTTCATAAGAAAAACTCATCAAAAACTAGGGGTGTTTTATAGAGTCAAAAAAAATGTAACCAGCCCAACTAAAACTACACTTGCCACTACTGCTGATTAATCAGTGGATACTTGCTTGTTGTTTTCTTTTATTCTGGATTAAAAAAAACATCTTTATTAAATTATTACTTATGACATATGAAATTATACATTTATATAAATGAAAACAAACCATATTGACATATTTTAGTTGCAAACATTACACATCGCTTATAATCTGTCATTATCAGACCAATGTTACATAGTTCATTCAAATCTTGCCTTCTCTGAAACCTCATTCCTCCTCTAAAAATGCTGTTTTGCATGTATTGTTCCCACAATTCCCCTTTTTTTTCTATGTAATTTTCTCCTTCCCTTTTGTAAAGATCCTGTTTCCAGTTGTTTTATCTGTTACTACCTTCACTAGTTCTAGTACAGTTGGTTTAGACTTTGAGTTCCGTTTTCTGGCAATTGTTTTTTTGGCAGCCACCATAATTAGACTCAGCAAGGCCTTACTATGTCCAGGCAATTCTGTTTCTGTATCATAGTTCAAAAAATCATCTCCCCATCTACACCAACCCTCTCACCCAGCATCCCTGACAAAGCTGTCTGCAGGGAATTCCTAAAGACTGCCAACTAATTACACTCCTAAAAACATGTTCTCAGCCATCTCTCTTTTCCCTATCACACCTCCAACGCTAGCTATCTGCCTGAGGAAAAATCTTTGGAGTCTAATTGGGGTATAAAAATACCTATTTAAACACTTCCAGGCAAGGATCCTTAATCTTCTAGATTTTGTTTTGTATATCTGGGAGCCATACTTATATCCCCCCATTGTTTCTTTGTGAATTGCTTATCCAATCTCTCTTCCCAATACACTTGCCACTACTTATCTCCTTCCCACACTTCTTTATGGTGCACCCATCCTTATTAACCTTCATGTATCACAAAAATCAAAACTTAAACAATGCTTTAAAAAAGTTGCTAAATTTGCTGCAAATACCCCTTTCAGAGCCCACCACTGTATAGCACTAAAAAGCCTCAAATGGTTAGAGCTACCCTATCAACTAACATATACAAAGCTTCTTGCCACATACAAAATTATCCAGCATCCATCTGCTTGTCCAGCACTTAACAGTCTACACAGTTATGTTCTTAGCAGGTCATTATGATCTAATGACCAAAACCTCCTGTCTATCCACAAACCTATCAAATCTGCTGGGCATTGTACGTACTCATACCTTGTTCCTAAGGTAAGGAACTCATTATCTCTATCCTTCAGATCAATGCTCTCCGTCCCATCCTTCTAAACCATTCTGAAAAATATCCTAGCCAAAAACTGGCTCTGTCCTTACTCAATACCAGAATAAACTATATCCCTAAATCTGACCAAATAC
>NC_056750.1:108341633-108404133 GCF_019279795.1 Protopterus annectens | reverse complement strand
CAGCCTAGCTACATAGGATTTTGTAGATAATTCTGTCATTTGTAAATATTAATGTAAGCCACATGCTTGTTCTCTTAAATGGAAGAAAATGGTGTTAAATGTGGAACTGCAAAAATGCAACAACAGTGCACTCTGCTGTAGGAAAGCTGATAAGTCAAGCACCGTGTGATTCTTTGATCACAAAACCCGGAGCCGGGATGTCTGGATGAAGGAATTCTTGCTTTTGTTTTAAGACTAGAGTTAATTGCTAGAATTTGCATGTAAAATGTTTTTTATTGCTGTAGCTTCCTGACCAGGTGCAAGATCAAAAGGGCTGTTACACGCTGAGCTTCTGTTAGCCTGGGAAACAGAAAATAATGATGTAATCTGAAATGGGTTAGTGGTACTGTGTTATCAATTTAAGGACAGAGAGACTCAGAGCATTTAGCATTTGTCTTGAGAACATCCAAAATTACCAGCCCTCTGCCTATGTTCTATATGTAAGTCTATTTTAGAACTGTGTTTTTTTCTTAGATATAGCTAGGAAATAGGAAGATTGGGTTAGTTTTTTATCTGTATTGATGTTAGAACTTTTCTACTGTATTATTTTAAGTATTTCTCTGTGATCCCTGAACTCCTGATTAGCACTGTGTAGTAAGAAGTATAGTCTGGTGTTTTTATTATTTATTATTAAATATTTTTAAACCTTTCAACTGTGGCTATTTTGTGTAGAGATAATGTAAGTTCTATAGTACATTGTGTGTGTGTGTGTGTGTGTATGTATATATATATATATATATATATATATATATATATATATATATATATATATATATATCTGTTCATAGGTAGGTACTAGGCTATTTACCCTAGGGCTTATATAAGCCTAGCCAAAAGGTACCCTCGCTTTTGCCACCCAATAAAATTATTTTCTTGTCCCACTGTTGAGCAGAGCCACAGAAGTGATCCCCGGGGTGAATTTCCTATCTCCCATCCGATCATCAAAATTTTTCTTGAAGAGTGCTAATGAGGAGCTTTGTTTGATGTAGATAGGTAGTTTGTTCCAGAGTATGGGAAGACTCTAGTACAGGAATCTATCCCTCCAGCATGTTCTGTTTATTGTGGTGACAAGGTTTAGGTCCCTAGAGCATGTAGCTCGGAGGGATTGGGATTTCTTTAAGTGGAGCATGTCCAAAAGCTCTGGGTTTGACATAGCTTTGTGTGTTAGGCAAAGATCGCCTATGAGTAGGCGATATGTGACAGAGTAAAGCTGCAGTTTTTTGAGACGGTCTGCATAGGGCATCTGTTTGAAGCTGGTAATCCTCTTTGTGAGGTATTTCTGCAGCCTTTCCAGTTGTTGTAGATGTCTTGTGAGGTACATACCAAAAGGGGCATTGTACTCTATAATGGGTCTAATGAGTGATGAGTAGAGGGGAACAATGACCTCTTTTTTCCTGGATGAGAAACCTTTTGTGATGACGTGTGCCACGTAGAAGGATTTCCTGACTACTGTGGCAATGTGATTATCAAAGGAGAGACTACTGTCCACCTGTGTCCCAAGGTCTCTTATCACACTTTCGGTGTTAAGAAGACTACCATCTATGTGGTAGTTCATGGGTACAGAGTTTTTACCAAAAGGGATGACAATGCACTTTTTGGCATTGAGCTTGAGACCATGGCTTTGACACCAGGCATCTGTCTCAGTGAGGCCCTTTTGTAGGATGTCCACATCTTTTGGAGTTTTGATTATGGCTCCTAGTTTGCAGTCATCTGCAAACTTCATTAGCCAAAGACCTTCTGTGTTAGCCTGTACTTCAGAGAAGTACATACCAAACAGGAGAGGACCCAGGACTGAACCTAGTTTAGTGAGTTTATCTATAATTCCAGAGTGGGGATGGTGTTGAAAGCCTTGGCGAGATCTAGATAGGCTGTTTGAAACACCTTACTCTCATCTATGGCTTTGGTGACCACTTCAAAGAAATCTATCACATTTAGGAGACATGATCTGCCTTTTACAAACCTGAACTGGGTGGGGTCCAGAGTTTGGAGATTACCAATGTCATTATTTATAAGTTCCATGATGATACGTTCCATAGCCTTGCAGACCAGGCTTGTCAGGTTAATGGGGCAGTAGTTTCTGGGGTCCATGGTGGCTCCCCCTTTGTGGCGTGGGATAACTGTCGCTGTGTGTCATTCAGTGGGCACATAGCCTGAGGTGAGGCTATGACTGAACATGGTCCTTAGGTGGGGTGCCAGTTAGTTCTGTAGTTCATGTAGCATACAGCCTGGGATGTTGTCCCGTCCCATGGATGCTGTGTTCTTCTCTTTGGAGAGTGTGTTTTTTACCTGTGCAGCTGTGATTACAGGAACTTTGCATTCTTCCGGTATAGAGATGGGCCCATTACAGGATGGGGGGGGGGGTAAAGTTAGCACTGAACCTATCTGCCAGGATGTTGGCAATATCAGTTGGTTCTGTATATTTAGTGCCATTGTGCTGTAACTCAGAGCAGATCTGAGTGTTGCCATTGAGATTCTTGACATAGCTATAGAATGCATTGTGGCTGTCTTTAGAGTCAGTGATGGTTTGTTTTCGTAACTAGCTTTGGAGGATTTTATGAGGGATCTCAGCTTCTTACTGAGGCTGACCAAGGAGTTCCTCCAGTCATGGGATTTTACTCTTTTTTGCAACAGTTTCTTTCTTCTGTTGTAGAGTTTGTTTATGGCAGGGGACCACCAGATTGGCTTCCTTTTTTTGGAGGAGATCATCTTGGTTCTGTTAGGGATTGCACAATCCATACACTCATGTAAGTGCTTATAAAGTGCATTTGTGTAGGATTCAGCAGTCATACCTCTATTGTCCATCAGCAAGGGTGTCGTGAAGTTTGCCACTTCTGTCTTGAGAAGCGTGAAGTTGGCTTTGGAGAAATTCTTTACTGTGGTTTCCCTAATGGGGGTGGGGGAGGGATGTGGATGTCTAGGGTGATTAGCTTGTGGTCGGATCTGACCAACGAGGAACTGACCTCTGGTGTGGAGCACCGGTTGCCCATGTTGGTAATAACTAGGCCTAGGATATTGCTGCCCCTGGTGGGGGTGTGGATAAGTTGATCCAAGGGATTGGAATTTATGAATTCCAGAAAATGTTAAGCACAAGAGTTGGTACTTGAGTAGTGTTACCAGTTAATGGTGGGGTAGTTGAAATTGCCCATTATTAGGGTGTTAGGTTGTACCCTAATATTTTCCAGTGTATCAAGAAATGAGGAGTGGGAATCCTGGGGCATGGTGGGGGATCTGTAATAAGCTACAATTTGGATTGCAGTCTTGCCCAGAGTTAGTTGCACTTGGATAATCTCGGATGCATTATGCTGAGCAACTAGTCTGAAGTTGTGGATATCCTTAATGAATATGGACATGCCTCTGCCTTAAGTGTTTCGGTCCAAGTTAGGTGGCCGAAAGGTGTGGTATGAATTATAGCCTGGTAATGCAGGGGTACTCTCTGGAGCCTTGAACCAGGTCTCCTGTCACTACACAGATGTTGATGTTCTCCATTTTAATTACTGCCTCGAGTGAGTGCATTTTAAGGTTTAGACTTCTAGCATTGAGTAGCAATACCCTCAGATTCTGCTTGCTTGTACCTATTACGGTGGTGAATTTGTCATTTGAATCTTGCCTAAAAAAGGCACTATAGGGGTAGCTAGAGCCTTAGCCAGTATCCAGAATCCCAGGGGCGACAGGTGCAGGCCATCTCTGACAAAGCATCGTGGTTTGTCGATCATGTCATCCCATGCAGACAGATACTGAATCCCCTTAGAATGACACCAGAAGCTTAGCCAATTGTTGAAGTCAATCATTTTATCCTTGTACTGTGGTATCATTCTGGGTGATGGCAGGATGCTACTCAGGGCTAGGGTCATACCTGCTGGGCTACAAGATTGGACAGCTCCTCCATGTCCTTTTTCATGCAATCTAGGGAGGTTTATATATATATATATATATATATATATATATATATATATATATATATATATATATATATACACACACACACACACACACACACACACATATATATATATATATATATATATATATACACATGTATATATATATATATATATATATATATATATATATATATATATATATATATATATACACATACATATATAGTGATACTGTACAAAGCCACTCCAAATAAGACTTCTTGACTGTTCAGTTGCACTTTCCATTTAGATAATATTATTGGACAGTATAATTGGACACCCTTTCATAAGGGCCTTTTAGTAGCTGATAAATATTAGTGGGTGCTGGCAGTGATTTCTACCTTATAGTCTGGGTAAAAGGGGCACAGCTGGAGAACCTTTGGCAGCCTTCCCCAGGAGTGTTTGTGTGGTTGTATCTAACTCTTATCTCAAAGTGTGTGTGTGTCAGCTACTTGGTCAGGGACATGAAGCACTGGTTTGGCAGAGAGGGTTCTGGAAGTTTTAGCTTGCCTATTAGGCTGAGATCTGGACCCCATACCTGTGCCAATGTGGAGTCTTATTTGGGGACCTGGAGAAAAAGGGAGAAACCAGCCCCAGACTGACTGTGATCTCTGTGTGCTCTTAAGGGAAATTGCACTTTACTGTGTATGTATTTGTTATCCTCTCCTATGTGGGTGCCCCTCACTGGTGTTGTGGTGAGGATTGAGGCTCCTTGATTGCTGGTCCAGTTCACGGGCGTCACAAGTGCCATTAGTACTAGCAGACATTGCACATGCACATGTGTTTTGCAATGAGTGGTTCACATCAATGTCATCATAATTTCACTGCCTAAGAATATTAGCTGATACTTGAGGCACTATGAAAACATGGTAGGAACCTCACTAGGAGACATGATGAAACCATACTGAAAAACTGCATGGAATTATTTCACATTACTGAATGGCTCAACATTGAAACCTGTTTGATCAAAATCATATCACTGAAACCACTTTTGATGATCACCAAGAACTGCTCTCCCATGTGGGGGAGACTCCTTGCATCCCCTCAGCTTATGTATACTAACTCTGAGGTTACACAACAGTGAGAAAAAGTGCATTTTCAAAGATACCCGAAAGTAGTTTCATCAATGATTTTTATTGCCAAAAGGTTTTTGATTTAAAGCTGTTCAGTAACAGGATATGAAACCTAATTGCACTTTGTAGGGCATTGCATAAAGGCTGAATGCTGTCGGTGGTCACTGTATGTCAGCAATGGCCTGTTATCACTTGCACAAATCTGACTGCATGTGCTGCATCACATGTACTCCATTACCAACAATGTCAGTATGTCACTGGGGGTTCCTTCTGCTACACAAGAATTTTTGGCTTCACTACATCAGCAATCCGGGGCTCAAAGGATTGCAGGTAGGGGAACTGAGGCCGATGCTCCTCATTGCAGAAGTGTGATATCTGTATGAAGTATATAACTGACAAGCCCAAGCACTTGTATTCCTTGTACACATAACTGAAATATCATGCTTATTATAGCTGAATAATCTTCAAGGAGGCACGTGGCATCATCAGATTATTACAGAACAGATATTTTTTTTCAATGGTAGTTCAGCCTTTATGTATTCCCTATGTTGTTTTGCCATTCTCATATATATTTTATTACAGGTCTTTCATATACTGTGATATTGGCCACCCAACCAATTGGTATGTACACTTTCCTCCTGTTGTATTTTTCAGGATTGTAAATGGCAATCGTGTGCTTTGCTGATATATAGGTTGTATTATTTTGACATCTACAATGTGTGACTGTACTTCTGATTCCATCTTTGCATCTCCTTGCAGCTCATCCACATCCTACATCTTTACATGGTTCTTCCACTGACCCTGACACAGGGCATGACGTGGTGGAGGGAGATGGAACAGCCAATGACACACAGGCCATCACACTTGGGGTACCATGATCAGCTCTATAGTGGGAATTCCATCTGGCCACAGTATTTGCTCAGGTTGAGAGGGAACTGAAGCTTATCCTTACACTGACAATATAGCATCTAGTGATGGCTAATATGAACACCTTGGTCACCTTTCTCTGTGGGTCTCAGACAGTGGTGGTAACATGACTCCACATTCGAAGTCAGATGTCCATTGAAGGGCATATGCTCATATGGATGAGATGCATGGACATGTTTCTGAAGGTGTATAGCTGATATTATAGGCACACAAGTAATCACAACACTGTCATGGCACAGAGCTGTGTGCAGTTGCTCAGGCAACTGACTTCGTTGCATATCAGATCATGGTGTGAATCAGGAGGGCAGGCAAACTGAGGTCATGGAAGCCCTTATTCAACAGTGAGACAGTGTGGCATGTACTGCATGCTTTGTGGTGCAGTTTATGTCAGCTGTACTACAACAGTGCCACAGTACTGCATTGGCCATATATGCCCTGATCCATTTGACCTGTATGGATCAGGGCATATATGGCCTATGCAGTATATATATGCCCTGATCCATCTGACCTGTATGTCACCTGTGGGTAGAGTATTATATCATCGCATGACTCACTGTGGCAGCAAGTCATCTGTGATGCCTGTACTGCAATGTGCACATGCAGTTTTTGTTGGTCACCAAATTCACACCTAGATTGACACTATAAGGACCATGACAACTGCCAACATTGACACTATTACTACTGTGCTATACCATGCACAAGGCACCACCACCAGAAGTTTAGTAAAACATGGGTCTAAGGTTTCCTCATGTAGCAAGGGTCTCTAAGGATGTGATGTAAGCCATCAATGTGGGAAACTTCACCTGTGTTGCTGTAACCTTTACAGGTTTCCAAATGTGTGTGTGTGTGTGTGTGTGTGTGTGTGTGTGTGTGTGTGTGTGTTTGTGTGTGTGTGTGTGTTGATGCGTATCTGAACCTGTGGTAATGATGATTGCTGTGCTGACCACAGCACACTGTGCATATATATTTTTAATATGGTAACATAATTTCAAATTACATAGCAACTGCAGTAATAACAATTGTAACAGTGACAGTGATTACCTAATGGCATGAGTCACACAGCACCTCAAATGCATTCATTACGCATATCATGCATACTAGCATACTTTGAAATCAATAGTGTTATTATAATAATTAAGACATATGATGTTATTGTTTTCCATACCACAATATAAGACATCTATGGTGAGGTACACATGCATTAGTCGTTCAGATTCAGTGTCATGTTTAGGTATTTACTGCTATCTAGTCTGACACAAAAACTCTGTAATAACCAGTTATGCCACATATGCAGACTACATATGCAGTTCATCATGTAGACATGCATATGTCTATGTGTCTCCTACCATACAGTCTACAGCACAGTGTTACTAGCCTGATAATCCTTATTTGTGTTTCACTTATAACAAATTCTGCTTGTGTTTAAAAGACAAGTTATCTGTCAGCATTTGCAAATGACATGTTTAAAATGTGTACCTATCCAAAGTCACTGATGTATACAACCTTCCTATGTTATAGGATGTTTGCAACACCATGTGACATTTCAAGGATGCACAGATAAACATGCTGCATGCAATGGATGATGTGTGCACATGTAAGATGCTGTCTTAATGTTGTGTATGAACTCCAGTACTGGTACAAATGAACTATATCTCCAATATGACCTTGTTTAGTACTTGTCACTTGTGCCCATTCCATTTACATAATACTGCTGTTCTTACCAGTACTAAAATGTGCCATGCACACACACACACACACACACACACACACACACACACACACACACACACACACACACACACACACACACACTGTCACTATCATTGGACAGAGAGTACACAGGTCCACCACACACACACACACACACACACACACACACACACACACACACACTGTCACTATCATTGGACAGAGAGTACACAGGTCCACCACACACACACACACACACACACACACACACACACACACACACACACACACACACACACACACACACACACACACACACACACTTGTAATATACTTATTTCTTGCTTGCATGCTGTCACTATCATTGGACTGACAGAATGTGCTCTCACCCCTACACACATGCTAGTATACCTGCTGTCCTAGTGATTTTGATGTCACTGATGACATACCTCAGTACTGTCTACATCTTCTATTACTGCTATGTTTACCTGCATGGTGTCGAAGCACCTGTTTGTCCCACACTGTAAAATATTTGTATGTGTATGATTTTCCTCATGTATTCATGTGCCTGTCAGATGTAGTATTTTACAGACATACTTGAGTTCACATCACATGTTCCGTACACAGCTCTACATATGATGTGCTATGAGTCAAAATTCTGAGCCAAACATTGTCAGGTCACCTAAGCCTGCAAATACACCACAGCCTTTGTCTCCCATGTCTTCTTGGTAACTCAACTGTTTCCTCCTGAGCATTGTCTAAAGCCTGCTTTTGTTCCTCTTCAAATGCCTCCAGATCTATCCAGACACCTGAATCTGGTTTTTGGCATGCCAAATATTTGTTCAATGATGTTAAGTGTTGCAGTGTGTGCTCTATTAATGCATCCTTAGCAGGCATGGAAGAGACTCTGAATGGTGTCATGAGCTAGGGCTCTAGTGGATACCCACAGTCACATGTCAGTATGGAAATGAACACATATTAACAATGTACTGTCATATGGTACTACAACACACATACATACTGCCATACTGTTATGCCTACCTACTAGTGGCTCCTCAGGGATGTCACCATCTTAGAACATTTCCTGTAGGGCTCTTTTACAACATACAGTGACACTGTAAAGACTTCTGGGGTGCCATATGGTTAATGATGTGGCCATCTGCTGAACATGCTACCTGACAAATGACTGAGATTTGCTTCTTCCGTATGTCGCAAAGTTCTGCATCTACACCTTTTGGAGGTAGTTATTGGTATGTGGGTACAATCTATTGCCAAACAGACACATAGGAAGACTATGGCATAGAACTGTTCCATGGCAGTCTGTCAGGTCTGTGGTATATTTGGGAAGTTGATGTACTCATGTGCCCTGCATTACATGACCACCAGGAACTGTCTGAGAATTCCATTACCAGCTGTCCTAGATATCTCTAAGGAATCAAACTGTGCTGTTGGAATGTACCAGAGGCCAGTACACCAAGCCTCAGGCACATCTGAATTTCTACTGGCACTGAGTTATCCCATACACTGCATGAGGGCATTTGGGGTGCACACATCCCAGACACAGCCTACACCAGATCTGTGTATAGCCAAAGGCATAGCTGGCTCCATTTGCACCCTGTCCCACCCCCTCATCCCTTCAAGTGAAAAACAAAAAAAAAAAGACACAGAACATCACTGTATTAAGCTGGCTTATTGCAAATAAGTTCCTGTTTTTACTGTTAGATTGTTAGATCCACCCCTCCAACAAGCTCTTTCAATGAAGATCAAAAAAAAAATGCCAGTCCTTCTACTGGCACATCAGTCTAATGTTCAGATGTGTGACTCACACTCCCCCTTTCCTCCAGCCCCAGCCATTAAGGTCCTGTTTCTGGGCCCTGCCCCAACCCTCCTTCCCTGCCACAGTTTATTGAAAAAAATGTTTAAACTAACAAATTGCTTGCTACAAATGTAGTAAACTGTTGCTGTAGTTTATATCTTGTCTATACAGTTGCTACAGTGTTCATGTTTTAGGGAGAAAAAAAAACACTCCTTTTAAACTGTAGCAAACTGCTTGTTACAAATGTACCAAACAGATGTTACAGTTTAGACCACACATGGAGTGCTGCAGTGCTAAGGTTTGACCTCAGATGCAATACCAGCTTCTAAAGAGTGATTGGGATAATCAATAGCAAATAGTGCCCACCCAACATTTTGCAACTCAGGCCACTGACCCTCCCTAGCTACGCTTCTGTGTGTAGCCTATGGGTCTATATCATATTGTTGAATACTTACTTCATCAAATTGCTACTGACTGAACCCTCTTTGTCAAAACCTCTCTTCATCAAACGGCTGTTTCATTGAAGTTTTTCATAAGGAAAAACAACAGCTGGCCATCATTGGGGATTTGCCCTTTTCCTCACTGTAGTGCAATCGCGGAGTTGGTATATTTAGTTGGAGGGATGGGATGTGGGGGGAGCGAAGCCCCCCATTTGGGTGGGTTTTAAATTTTTAGAATTTAGTGATGGACGCTAGGTTGGCCAGCTGTTGCTTTTCCCTATGAAAAAGTTTGATGAATGGCCATTCAATCAAGAGACGTTTTGACAAAGTGGGTTTGATATATAGTGATTTGACGAAGTAAGTATTTGACAATATGATATAGACCCATAGTCTATACCTATCTGTAATTTTCTGTCTAGAGAGCTGGCTCACCACCATGCTGGTTGATGTCTAGGAATCAGATGCATTTGCCGTACCCCTGCTTCAGCATTAACATGTTGAGCTTTGATAGACTATGTTGCACAAATCAATAAATAATTTCTTTCTTCTCTAAATAAAATATGGCCTCTGCAATATATCATCTTGGATATATTTATTACTTATTTATTTTATTTATTGACATTTGATTAGCGGGAAAGTCTGACTGGTAGGAGCCCATTTTTAATGAAGTCCCGGGGAGAATAGTTCTAAAGTGTTAGAAAACATTTTATGAACAATACTTTTGCTGTCTTTAAAATAATGCAAAAAACAAATAGTTTAAATAATTATACCAAATTAGACATAATATTAAACCATTGGTTAAGAGAAGATATAGTTATTTGACAATGATTTAACAGTTTTATATATATATATATATATATATATATATATATATATATATATATATATATATATATATATGGGTCTACTGTAATTCATCGAAAAAACACTTCTTCAAAAAAGAACAGTAGACCCACACTTATGCAAAAATGCACTTAACCAAAAGTGCACTTTCATGAAGAATGGTTCAACAAACTGTTAAGGAACACCAAAACAATGTTTTTCCAGGGGGCAAGCCCCCCCGGCACCCCCCCAGAGGGGGCTGTGCCCCCCCACCCCCCTACCTAAATATACCAACACCCGAGACCACACTACAGTGGGGAAACAGGTAAATTCCCTTTTCCCCACTGTAGTGTGCTTCGGCTTAACGGTTCGTTGAACCATTCTTCGCGGAAGTGCACTTTCGGTTAAGTGCACTTTCATGTAAGTGTGGGTCTACTTCTCTTTTTCGAAGTGATGTACTTTTGATGAAGAGAAGTAGACCCATATATATATATATATATATATATATATATATATATATATATATATATATATATATATACACACACACACACACACACACACACATATATATAAATATATACATACATATATATATATATATATATATATATATATATATATATATATATATATATATATATATATATATATATATATATATATATATATATAGACACTCACACACATGTATATACCAAATGAGATCACACCACAATATGGAAGGGCAAACTCACAAAAGCCAATTTGATGCTCTGAATATTTGATCCATGAATGTTTGACATTCTACCCCATTGATAAATTGAATGCGACCCCTGTGTGCATACATACATATGTATACATATATATGCACATATGTATATGCAGACATATACATAAACATACACATAAATATGTACATGTAGATATGCAAACATACATACATGTATAATACACAGCTGTTCTTTAATGTCGCACACGTGTTTATACCACAAATGCCTGTTATGTGTCTGCAAATTTATTGCTGCAATCACTGATAACATCCACATTTGTAATTATGCCAGTTACACATTATTGTCTTAATTCACAGTTGTGTTAGCCATCTTACACCCCCCCTCAATGTTATGTTATGCCATCTGTGAAGTGCCTTTACTAGAGCCATGCAAACATTCCTTTTAAGTTTGACTGACAGAAAGTTTTCCTCCAGATGGTATGTGTCATCAGAATGAACAAATATTCTTTAAAGTATGCAGAAATTCTGTATACATCTCTATGTCATGTTTCTAGCTGAACGACTTATGCCATGTTTAACTTACATGACCTGCTGAGTGGGAGCACCTACCTGTTATCTCTCCTGTCATGTTGCGTTATGTTCTTTCCTTCTAGTTCAGCTAATGTGCTGAATACCTGTGGGGTGTGTAACTGCATCACATCATTAACAGCATTTACAGTCCAAAGCATTAAACAGGCACCTATTTTGTGCTGTTATTACGTATGTTCATTGTTGCTGTTGCATGTGTCGAGTCTTGCATAGTGCATGTTCTGAAAGTCACACCACAGGAATGGCATATGTGGTTTAAAATGTTATGACAGTAATATTTGCTGAATGCAGTTATTAAAAGCATATGTTTTATTCACTTCTCATCACAGGAGAGATGGAGATGGCATCCGGTCACTGCATAATGGTGTGTCGGAGAAAGTGCCTGGAATGTCAGTGTAGGAACAGACAACAGCTGAATGTAACTACTATAATTCTCATGAGACTGAAAATTGTGGCAAACATCTTCATTTTCATGTTAGTAATAACACTGTGGGAAGATGTGTATACAGACTCCCATAATGTACCTTTGCTGCAGTTAATTATAAATGTCTGTGATACATTAGAATGCTCAGATTCACCATTTTCATCCATATGCCATTTGCCATTTTATGTGTTGTGTCATAGTCTCATTTTTCAAGTAGTACAACTTAATGCATCATGACCATAAAACGGTACTGCATACGTTTATGTGACAGGCATAGTTATAGTCATTACATATAGTATATAATGTTGTAGAAGCTAAAGTGTAGGGGTCTTTGTGCCCCTGTCCATTCATGAAGGTTTTTAGGCTCCCACATCAGTAGATTAATGCAGCACAGCATGTGTGCATGTGATGGGCATGCATCACTTTTTTGAACTGACAGGGCTATTGCTGTGATTTGCAAATAATTTTTTTAACCTTTGTTAAATTATCACTTAAGACACAGGAGAGGTGGACATACATTAACAAAAAAGATGACAAACCACATTAACATTTTTTCCTTTTACATACATTATACATCAAATTTATTTTCTTACTTTATAACTATCATCAGTTCAATTGACTTGAAAAAAGGCACCACAACCAGGCAAAGCACGAACAAAATGAGTAGTCCACACGCTGGAATCAGTAGAAAGCACGAGTAGTTAAACTGCTCGTGCGTTCTACTGATTCCAGCGTGTGGACTACTCATTTTGTTCGTGCTTTGCCTGATTGTGGTGCCTTTTTTCAAGTTTATTAGTTTGCGTTTGTACCACCTGTCCTTTTATTTACTTGTTTGTCATCAGTTCAACATTACATAATTTGCTTAATTACAACCTTTCCATAAACCTCACTCCATCTCCTCCTTCTCCTGAACATTATTCTGTATGCATTATTCCCATAATTTCCAATTATTTCAATGTAATTTGCTCCTTCCCTTTTGTAAACATCCCTCTTTCAGTTCTTTTATCTCTTTTATAACATTCAGTACTTCAAATATAGTTGGTTTAGACTTTGATATCCATCTTCTAGTAGTTGCTTTTTGCAGCCAATAGAATTAATAGTAGGCCATGATTGTGCAGTGGTTAGCATTGTCGCCTCACAGCAATAGGTTCTCCTGTTCGATTCTCGGCTGGAGCACCTTCTGCGTGGAGTCTGCATGTCCTTCCCATGGTCAAGTGACGTTTAAAGACATGCAGGTAGGTGCGTGTGTGAATGGGTGTGCCTTCTTTAAAGGTTGGACGTTGGGCTGGCACCTCAGCACCGTATAAATCCACAGCCAATCATTAGCGGATCGGAGTTCAGCTATGGTGACCCTTAACTGGGAAAAGCTGAAAAAAAAGAATTAAGCTTAATAAGGCCTTACTATGGGGTTACTATCACATGTTCGACACTACTTCTACTGAATCAGGCAGCGTCAACTAAACTATAGCGATGCCTTAACATGAGAAACCCAGAACAATGTAAATGACTGAATCCTGAAAGTCCCTGCTGCTCCAGACCCAGGAACAAGAACTAACATGGGTGCCAAAGGGGACAAGTGCAGTAGTTTGGTATACTGGGTGTTAAACATTGTCTCTGTCTGTGTTCCTACCACTGAAGCCACATCTTCCATACCGGGTTCCTATCAGTTCGTCGAAACTTCAGCAGTTCGAACACCATATGTTCAAACTGTGAAGTTCGAAAACTGATTATCGCGAAGCAGCGGAACACAGAATTCTTTCCCGGGGAAAGAATTTGGTGGGCCATTTCTGCGGCTTCACTATTCCCTCCACTATGGTGCGAAGGTTACAGACCGGGATAAGGTAAGTGTGCGAACGGACCGGGTTTAGGTGAGTGTGCAATAGTTATGGACCTTAGGGTTAGGGAGCGGGTAAGGTGTGCGCACAATAGTTACGGACCTCAGGGTTAGGGAGCGGGTAAGGTGAGTGTGCGATAGTTACGGACCTTAGGATTAGGGAGCGGGTAAGGTGAGTGTGCGATAGTTACAGACCTTAGGGTTAGGGTTTGGGTTAAGGTAAGTGGATAGATAGTAGTGTATGTACGGTTTAGTGTAGGGTTAGAAGTAGGGTTTTGTGAAGTTTATATGTGTGGATTATTTATTTTGGTGTGCTTGTGTTGTGTGTGTGTTTTCTTGGAACAGCGATTTTTTTCCCTGGGAAAAAAATTGCTGTTCTAAGCCTTCGATGGTTTTGTACTTCGAGGCTAGAAGTTCGAACATATGGTGTTCGAACTTCTGCTGTTTCGCCAAAGTGATATAGACCCTTCCATACCAAATATTTTCTTAAATTTCTTCAGAAATCTATCCTTTTTGTTGTAGCTTTCCTTCTAGGTCCTCCTCACTATTGCAAATCACGATCCAATCCCCACGTAGACATCATCTTCACTGCTGAAAGCTGATTACATCTCCCAAATTTTTCTTACACTTCATAATAGCAGTTTTTGTACAATATAAATACATGCCAATGTAATGCTCTTTCCTTGCCAGTAGTACCTTACTACCACAAATCTACCATTATTGTCTTTTTTCCCAGTTCTGTCACTGTTGGCGCTCTTTTAGTAATCAGTATTGTTATTCCACTTTTCCTTTGTCCCTGATATTCTCCTGAATATCCATCCTGAAATCCCTTCTTTGTCAAATTCACATGCTCATTTCTTTGCAGCATTGCATTCTGCATTTCTTAATATAATTCACTACTCTTTCCTTTTTGTCTGTACCTGTAAGACCATTTATGTTCGGAGTTAATATGGATAGCGTTATTGTTCCCACCTACCATACATGGCCATTTTTTTGTTTGTTTTTTGAATGTGTATTTCCACCTTTTGTCTTACAAGCATACACTAATGTTTGGCAGGTTAATGTTTTATACTATTGTTTCTTCTTATCTCCATTTAAACCTATGTCACATTTTTCAAGACTTATTTTTTAATGAAAACTCAACAAAAATTAAATACATTTTCAGAAAATTCCTATCCATCGCCATGTTAATTTGGAACAAGCACACAAAACTATGTACATTTTCAAAAAATAAGTTTAACTCTCTAGATAGGAACCATTACTCCAGATCAATAGTTGCATCCCAGGCACTACTTAATCCAAAATGAAGGTTACCCCTGCTAAAGTGCATGTTACAGACTGTGTTCTCACTTACATTGAGTAGTGTCTGTTCTTTTCTTATCTCTATTCCCCTCCCAAATGTGAAAAAACAGCTTGCATGCTTTCAGACATTAACTTTTAGCCATAAGAAAAAAAAATGCACTGGTTATGTTTAAATAAAATTAAATTGTACATGATTCTATTAAATGCATTAAAGTATTCAGGCTGCTAGGGAGGCTGCTATCTCTTATGGACTTCCCATAATTTCCAACTTTATTTTTTACTGAACTGTTTGTCATTGTACTTTAAATTTTGCATTTCCCTCAGCAAAGAGTGCTCAGAACTCTCAAGATTAACTACATTTATTTACAAATTTCAGTATTGCTGGTCTTTATTCTGTTAATTTCCATCTCCCGACACCAGATTCTGGTCCAAGTCCAAGATACTCCTGATTCTTCTAGTCAACCCCTTTGATTTTTTCTTTGTACCTCAATCACTTTCCATTGGAACAATGGAAAAGGTTTTATTATTTAACATCTCCATGAGCTTTATTGTCAGAAGAATGGGAAGCAGAGCCCCTTTCTGTTTGCTAGCTCAAGTTTTGATGAGTAAACTTAGGTTCATAGGTTGGTACTAGGCTATCGGGGTCAATATTATAAACAAGAACGCTTACCTTATCGAATCCCTAAATGTCGACCCATCCTCATCGAACCACATAAACACCGAACGCCCTAAACCGCGAAATCCAAAACATCGAACTATCATACTTGTCCCACCCCACCACCGGCTACATACTACCTACTCAAACAAACTAAATAAACCCCATACATACACTAACCAAAACGCTACTTCTAACCCTAAGCTAAACCCTACTTCTAACCCTACACTAACTCTTACATATACCACCAAGTATGCACTTAACTTAACCCGCACCCTAAACCTAAGGTCCGTAACTATTGCACACTTACCTTAAAAAGCTAAACCCAAACAAACTAAATAATCCACACACATACACTTAACAAAACCCTACACTAATTCTGACATACATTACCATCTATGCACTTACCTTAACCCGCAGCCTAACCCTAAGGTCCGTAACTATCGCACACTTACCTTTCGGAGCTATACCGCAGAAGGCTAACCATGATGATTCCGAATTTCCGGTTTCGCTCTTCTGGACGTTCGATGTTTTCGCCATTTGATAAGGACGGGTCAACGTTTACGGATTCAATAAGGTAAGCGTTCGAGTTACTAATATAGACCTGGCTATTGGCCCTAGGGCCTATACAAGCCTAGCTATAACAATTACCTGGCTGTTTATTCCCACAATATTTACTTTCATGGATCCCTGTCTAGCAGGGCAACTGATGTGATCCCCAGGGTAAATTTCCTATCTCCCATCCAGTCGTCAAGGTTCCTTTTGAAGAGGGCCAAAGAGGCACTCTGCTTGACATGTATGGGTAGTCTATTCCAGAGTCTGGGGAATCTCTGGGTCAGGAACCTATCCCTCCAGCATGTTTTGTTCATTGTGATGACAAGGTTTAGATCCCTGGAGCGTGTGGCTCTGAGAGATTGGGATTTCTTTAAAAGTAGCATGCCCAGCAGCTCTGGGTTTGACATGGCCTTGTATGTTAAGCAGAGATCGCCTTTGAGTAGAAGATATCCGACAGAGTATAGCTGGAGTGTTTTAGACTGTCAGCATAGGGCATCTGCTTTAGGCCTGTGATTCTTTTAGAGAGGTATTTCTGCAGCCTTTCCAGTTGTTGCAGATGTCTTGAGAGATACATACCAAATGGGGCATTGTATTCTATAATGGGTCTAACAAAGGATGAGTACAGTGGGACAATGACCTCCTTTTTTCTGGATGAAAAGCCCTTAGTGATGAGGTGTGCCACATAGAAGGATTTTCTGACTGTTGTGGCAATGTGGTTATCAAAGGTGAGACCACTGTCCACCTGTGTCCCTAAGTCTCTTATCACACTTTCAGTGTTTAGTGTACTGCCACCTATGTGATAATTCACGGGTACATGTTTTTCCCAAAGGGGATAACTATACATTTCTTGACATTGAGCTTGAGCACATGACTCTGGCACCAAGCATCTGTTTCTGTAAGGCCCTTTTGTACAATATCCAAATCATTTGGGGATTCAATAATGGCTCCTAGTTTGCAGTCATCTGCGAACTTTGTTAGCCAGAGTCCCTTAGTGCTGGACTGTACTTCACAGAAGTAGATGCCAAACAAGAGCGGTCCCAGGACTGAACCCCGAGGTATTCCACTTGTCACTTGTCTGGAGATGGATTTGGAGTCGGCTACTTTTACAGTACTTATTTCCTCCTTAGCCTATTTTGCATCCAAAAATATATTTTTTCATTCAGGAAAAATATTCTGAAGATTCCTGAATACAACTGCTTAAATCTGATAGCTGCATCTCAATATTACCTGAATTTGCTTCTCTTCTGCCTGGTGTACAGGGAATAATAATTTTCCACAATCTGCTGTCTCCAGATTGTAAAACTTTTCCCTTCTGCCACTTGCTGTTTACTGGCTCATTTTTTTTATTTTCTCTTTAGCCTGTTCGGCATCCAGAAATATCTTTGTTCCTCCAGGAAAGAAAATATTCTAAAGACAGCTGGATACAGTAGCTTGAATCTGATGGCTGCCTCTCAACATCCCCTGATTGTTGGGATAATTTTTTTTTTCTACCTGGTATACAGTGAATAAACATTTTCCACAACACTCTGCTATCTCCTATTTTAATACTTTTCCCTTCTGTCACAGTTTTGTCAGGATTAGCTCTTTCTGCTGGTATGACTGCATCTTTACTAATACATATCTTGAATGCTTTCTCATGACCAGGTTTAGAGCAAAAACCTGATATGCCCTTTCAATTAACAAATCCTGCTGTGGAATTCCAGTCCAGTTGCTTATTTGTGATTTCATAAAATTAGTCTGTTCCTTCCAATTTCTCTGGTACAGCAGAACTTTTCAGGTTTTCTCTGCTCACTTTGTCTTCTAACTCTACCATTTTTTGGAAAGCTCTTCTTGAAAAATTGCATACTCAGCCAGCCTTTTCTTCATGTCAGCATCTGATTTTTTTGCAGTTTTATCAGTTTATCTGAATAGCTACTTAAAACTTCTCTTTTGTCAAGCCTTTTGTTATTTGAGTTGATATATTCCTTCAGTGTTTCATTTATTTTAATGACCTTTGAGTAAATGTGATTTATTTTTCCTCTGCATTACTGTAAGCAATCTCTTGTACCAAAGCTGAAGCTCAAACTGCTTTTTTTCTGAACAGCTGCAGGATTCTTCCCAGCCAGTGTTTTCTCTTCATCTTTTCTTGTTTATTCTCTTTCTTTTTCCTCTAAATTTCATCTTTGCTGGCATACAGGGAGTGTACATACTAGCTATTAACTGAATTTTACCCGAATGACAATTTCACTCGCTGTTATTTCTTAGTTACTGCTTTCACAGTGACCTGAAATTAAGATGTTGATCAGCGTGGAGCCATCTTGGAAGTCCATGCAATTGATCTGTTTGGGATGTAGGGGGTGTTCAGGTATGTAAAATTATCTGCATTAGGTACAGATCCAAGTAATGCTTTGTAGATTATTCATACTAATATGCAGTATCTACTTATAAATATCCATCACTGTGGTACGTAGCATCTGGGGGTGTGGGTATACACAACTGTGCAGTAGCTATGCTGTGCATAGATAATGGCAGCATCTGGATGAAAAGGTAGAAATGACTGCAGTAATGTCATCCTAAGCATACCTGTAAGGTACATAATTATTGTAGGGTGTGTGTGTGTGTGTGTGTGTGTGTGTGTGTGTGTGTGTGTGTGTGTGTGTGTGTGTGTGTGTGTGTGAGTGAGTGTTAATATATATATATATATATATATATATATATATATATATATATATATATATATATATGTTCATAGGTAGGTACTAGGCTATTGTACCTAGGGCCTATACAAGCCTAGCCAAAAAGGTACCCTGGCTTTCACCACCCAAGAAAATTATTTTCCTGTGCCCCTGTCAAGCAGAACCACAGAAGTGATCCCTGGGGTGAATTTCCTATTACCCATCCAATCATCAAGATTTTTCTTGAAGAGTGGTAATGACGAGCTCTGTTTGACATAGATAGGTAGTCTGTTCCAGAGTATGGGAAGTTTCTGGGACATGAATGTATCTCTCCAGCATGTTCTGTTTAGTGTGGTGGCAAGGTTTAGGTCCCTAGAGCGTGTAGCTCAGACGGATTGGGATTTCTTTAAGTGGAGCATGTCCAACAGCTCTGGGTTTGACATAGCTTTGTATGTTAGGCAGAGATCGCCTCTGAGTAGGTGATATGCGACGGAGTAAAGCTGGAGTTTTTTGAGATGGTCTGCGTAAGGCATCTGTTTGAGGCCAGTAATCCTCTTTGTGAGGTATTTTTGTGGCCTTTCCAGTTGTAGATGTCTTGTGAGGTACATACCAAAAGGGGCGTTGTACTCTATAATGGGTCTAATGAGTGATGAGAAGAGGAGAACAATGACATCTTTTTTTCTGGATGAGAAACCTTTTGTGATGAGATGAGCCACGTAGAAGGATTTCCTGACCACTGTGGCGATGTGATTATCAAAGGAGAGACTACTGTCCACCTGTGTCTCAAGGTCTCTTATCACACTTTCAGTGTTAAGTATACTACCGCCTGTGTTGTAGTTCATGGGTACAGAGTTTTTACCAAAGGGGATGACAATGTACTTTTTGACATTGAGTTTGAGACCATGGCTTTGACACCAGGCATCTGTCTCAGTGAGGCCCTTTTGTAGGATGTCTACATCATTAGGAGTTTCGATTATGGCTCCTAGTTTGCAGTCATCTGAGCATTTAGTTAGCCAAAGACCTTCTGTTTTAGCCTGTACTTCAGAGAAGTAGATACCAAACAGGAGGGACCAGGACTGAACCCTGTGGTACTCCACTTGTCACTGGTCTGAAGTCTGATTTGGAGTCTGCTATCTTCACAGTGTGGGTTCTGTCAGTAAGCCAGTTGGCAACCCATCTCGTGATATAGGGATTTATACCTAGTTTAGTGAGTTTATCTATAATTCCAGAGTGGGGGATGGTTTTGAAAGCCTTGGCGAGATCTAGATAGGCTGTGTGAACCACTTTACTCTCATCTATGGCTTTGGTGACTACTTCAAAGAAGTCTATCAGGTTTAGGAGACATGATCTGCCTTTTACAAACACAAACTGTATGGGGTCCAAAGTTTGGAGATCTCCAATGTCTTTGTTTATGAGTTCCATGATGATACGTTCCAGGCTCGTCAGGCTAATGGAGCGGTAGTTCCTGGGGTCTGTTGTGGCCCCCACTTTGTGGAGTGGGATAACTCACGCAGTGCGCCATTCAATGGGCACAAAGCCTGAGGTGAGGCTATGATTGAACATGGTACTTAGGCGGAGTGCCAGTTCATTCTATAGTTCATGTAGAAGGCAGCCTGGGATGTTGTCAGGTCCCATGGATGCTGTGTTCTTGGCTTTGGAGAGTGAGATTTTTCTTGTGCAGCCGTGATTACAGGAATTTTGCATTCTTCTAGTATACAGATGGGCCCTTTAGGGGGTGAGAGGGAGGTAAAGTTAGCACTGAACCTATCTGCCAGGATGTTGGCAATATCAGTTGGTTCTGTATATTTAGTGTCATTGTGCTGTAACTCAGAGCAGATCTGAGTGTTGCCATTGAGATTCTTGACATAGCTATAGAATGCTTTGTAGTTGTCTTTAGAATCAGTGGCAATTTTGTTTTCATAACTAGCTTTGGAAATTTTATGAGGGATCTCAGCTTCTTATTGAGGCTGACCAGGGAGTTCCTCCAATCATGGGATTTTACTCTTTTTGAAACAGTTTCTTTCTTCTGTTGTAGAGTTTGTTTATGGCAGACCACCAGATTGGCTTCCTTTTTTTTGGAGGATAGCATCTTGGTTCTGTTAGGGATAGCATAATCCATGCACTTGTGTAAGTGCTTATAAGGTGCATTTGTGTAGGATTCAGCAGTTGTACCTCTATTGTTCATCTGCATGGGTGTCGTGAAGTTTGCCACTTCTGTCTTAAGAAGCATGAAGTTGGCTTTGGAGAAATTTTATACGGTTGTTTTCCTAATGGGGGGGGGGTGGGAGTGGGATGTGGATGTCTAAGGTGGTTAGCTTGTGGTCGGATCTGACCAACGAGGAGCTGACCTCTGGTGTGTAACACCGGTCAACCATGTTGGTGATGACCAGGTCTAGGATATTGCTGCCCCTGGTGGGGGTGTGGATAAGTTGATCCAAGGCATTGGAATTGATGATTTCCAGAAAACGTTGAGCAAAAGAGTTGGTACATGAGTAGTTTTCCCAGTTAATGGTAGGGTAGTTGAAATCACCCATTATTTGAGTGTTGGGTTGTACCTTAATATTTTCCAGTGTATCAAGAAAAGAAGAGTGGGAATCCTGGGGCATGGTGGATTGCAATCTGGATTGCAGTTTTGCCCAGAGTCAGTTGAACTTGGATAATCTCGGATGCATTATGCTGAGCAACTAGCTTGGAGGTGTGGATATCCTTAATGAATATGGACACGCCTCCACCTTTAGTGTTTCGGTCCGGGTTTGGTGGCCAAAAGGTGTGGCATGAATTATAGCCTGGTAATGCAGGGGTGCTCTCTGGAGCTTTGAACCAGGTCTCTGTCACTGCACAGATGTCAATGTTCTCCATTTTAAGGAGTGCCTCGAGTGAGTGCATTTTGAGGTTTAGACTTCTAGGATTGAGTAGCAGTACCCTCAGATTTTGCTTGCTTGTACCTGTTACGGTGGTGAATTTATCATTTGAACCTTGCCTAAAAAAGGCACTATAGGGGTGGCAAGAGCCTTTGCCAGTATCCGGAATCCCAAGGGCGAGTGGTGCAGGCCATCTCTGGCAAAGCAGCGTGGTCTGTTGATCATGTCATCCCAGGCAGACAGATACTGGATTCCCTTAGAATGACACCAGAAGCTTAGCCAATTGTTAAAGTCAATCATTTTGTCCTTGTACTGTGGTATCATTCTGGGTGATGGCAGGTTGCTACTCAGGGTTAGGGTCATACCTGCCTGGGCTACGTGATCGGAGAGCTCCTCCATGTCTCTTTTCATGTAGTCCAGGGAGGTACGTCTCATGTCATTCACACCAACATGGACAATGACAGAGTCATATTTGTACTTGTTCTGGAGTGATCTGAGTGTGTGCGTTATGTGGTGGCACCTGACAGGCAGCTGAGAGTAACTTTTTCCTTGTTTAGCCTGGTGAGTGGAACATCAGTGTGCATGACTATAGAGTCACCTATGACTAGAGTGTTGGGTACGTTATGCCTTATGGGCTGAAGTTGAGTGGCACACTGAGTATGTGGGCTATGTGTCATTTGGGTTGTGTTGGGGAGTGGAGGTTGCTTGTATTTCTGCTTTGGAGGTCTCTGTTGTTTGAGAAGATTTATACTGAGAGCCTCCGTGAATGTAGGTGTGTGTTTTGTGCATCTGTGTGTGTGTGTGTTTTGGTGGTGTAGGTTTTGAAGGACTATGTGATGAGTGTGGTGCAGTGCAAGTGTTTACCTTCTCCTCTTGACTGTCTAGGCCAGTTTTTGGTGAAGAGAGCTTTGCTTCCAGTTTGGCTATATAAGTGCATCTCTCACAGGTCATAGTGTTGGGTGGTAAGAGGAGAGGGTTGTCTGTGTATATGAAGCAATTGCTGCATTGTCCCAAGATGCCCAGATTCATCAGGTAGACAGGTGAAAACACCGGGAGCTGACCTTTAGACATGCCTGAATAGGTGCTTATTTATTAAGTACTAAAAACTGTTTTCCTCTAGACAAGTGAGGAAAGTTGAGTGCTGTAGTAATTTGTAACATATTTAGTGCTTACAATGAGTTCTGAACAAGTGCTAAGCTTAAAGAAACAGATTTGAGTGCTAAAACTAAAATGCTGGCTAGTATATATATATATATATATATATATATATATATACATATATATATGTATATATATATATATATATATATATATATATATATATATATATATACATATATATATGTGTATATATATATATATATATATATATATATATATATATATATATATGGGTCTACTTTGACCCATCGAAATTACAGTTCATCGTACTGCAATTTCACGACTCCATTTTCATGAAAGTGCATTTATTCGAAAATGCACTTTCATGAAAATTAGTTAAGTGAAGTGACGTCGCCGGTTCTGGAATTCTGTTGTGGTGCAGGTATGGTGTTTTTTAGTGGTGTCTGGGAGGGGACCTTGCTGTAGATTGCGGTACAGTAAGGATAAGCGAACATTCCCTTTTCCAGACTGTAATGCGATCTCGTTAGCATATATAAGTAGTGGAGGTGTGGTGGGCATGGGTGGGGGACTGCATATATGAGTTTTGTGTATTTTTCTTTTATTTGTTGTTTCGGTGAGGTAGTTTTCACGAAAGTGCATTTTCAAATAAATGCACTTTCGCGAAAATGGAGTCGTGAAATTGCAGGTCGGTGAATTGTAATTTCAATGGGTCAAAGTACATATATGCGAACAAACAAGCAAGCTGAACAGCAAGAGTCGCAATTTGTATAAAATCCATCGAGTTTATTGTACAGATGGTAAGCACTTTCACAAATAAATTTGCTTCATCAGACAGCGCAGGTCTGATGAAGCAAATTTATTTGCGAAAGCGCTTACCATTTGTACAATAAACTCGGTGGATTTTATACAAATTGTGACTCCTGCTGTTCAGCTGGCTTGTTTGTTCACATTTTTACTTTTATATATATATATATATATATATATATATATATATATATATATATATGCATGTATGTATATATATTGACGATGATGTATTAAGTGGTCATGGACAGTTTCAGTTAGTAGTAGCACTGTGTCTCATTGTGATCATTTGCATATATTTCTACATACATTATCCATAATTCATGCATTCAGAAACTCATGGACTATGCCACACTGTATGCAACATGTATTACAAGTTTAAAATGGACAACATGGCCGACATGTATTTCCTTACATGGTCATAGATATTTTGCACTACATGTTTTAGAATGTGAATGCTTAACTGGTGATCCCATGTTGAGAGATATTACTAGTGTTTTGTGTAACTTCTTATGGCTTGGTTATTGCATTGTAGGATATCCTATACGTAACAGTATTGGCTTATTGTAGTAGAGCTACTGCTTGTCTTGTACATGCTGTAGTTGTTACTATAGGTATGTATACACTGCAGATGCTTATATCTGGGTACTTGTCACAGTACCACATGAAAGACACGTGGGTAGTACTGCAGAGTTTTACATCCTTTATGTGGATGTTCATCTCACATGCTGCAGACAGTGTGTGCTGATGTTACATATGTGCACGTTATATCTGCATTTTACATATCATAGCTTTCATAGATACAGTCAGTGCATCATACACAGATGTATCCTGATGTCAGGCCATAAGGCAATGTCTTTGCTAACAGTAATGTTACTAACAGTATCAGGAGTATGGAGTATCCTTGCATCAATGCTGTTACAGTACATTGTGTTGTTGTGCCGACATGGACATAGCAGCAGTGTTCCTATACCACTGTGGGGCACGGCGGGGTGACAGTGTACAGGGCAAGGCACTGTGACAGTATATATCAGTTATTCGTTTTGCATTACTTGTTAGGGATGTGTTGTCATTACATATTATTACACGTGATTCAAGGTAATGTTATGATTTGCTTAACATATGCCATTTAATCTCCATTTAACTCCTGGGTGACAGTTGTATGTGCCAGACATCTTCTGAGTAGTGTTCACTAATACATTTCATGCAGTACTGTGTTATTTTATTGCTGCTCAGTGGTATCCTTCTGTGTGTGTGTGTGTGTGTGTGTGTGTGTGTGTGTGTGTGTGTGTGTGTGTGTGTGTGTGTGTGTGTGCTACTTGCACATGTTACTTCATTTTGTATGGACTTCTAAAATGATGATGCATGACATTGCCAGGAGTGTTTGCATAACACAGTCTCAGATACCCTGTGTAAGCAATGTGTGCATGTGTACTGCACATGTCACCCTTGTCACATATAAATATAACTTTTCAGTTGTGAACATCCCTCTCCTTAGGGCCCCTTTTGCAAGTATAGTGCCACACATACTGGCTTCTGATAACTGCTGCCGGGAGTTTGCTTCACTTCCCAAATAGGTACAGCACTGATGAAGTAAAGAACCCTGATGCACCATTGAAAATGATACATTTTTTGCTGTTGTTCATTACTGTGTTGTGTATAAGCACATGACTCATCTGTGCCCACACCTTTACATCCCTCAATAAAACCATTATCATAAAGCATGGATGCCAACATTTCCCAGTTTATTTTCAGCCTACTGTCCTGAGTGTGAGGATGTCTTCTGACACACATAGACCTGTTTTGCACACTTCGGTAGTGTGATACTATATACATTCCAGCAACCCTGTACTCATACATTGTAATGACAGTAATGTGTACATGTATTGCACATAGGCAGTCACTATTCACAGAGAAGCAGCATTAGTTGTGTATATTACCCCCCATGTGGTGGCATGTTTGCATCCATGCATCCATGATGAATGACTAATTATCATTGTTATATAAGGACATGATGACTACAGTGACACTTTCACATTGTCTGCTGTTCTGATAGTAGCTATCTGTTGCATGTGTTCATTATATGTGACAATACTGTGTGGATGTAATACAGCAGTGTCACTGTGTCACTGCAGTGGGACACCTGACCATCTCTGCCATTCATCCACATGTCCATGCATGGTTACCTTCCTGTGACAGACACATCACAATATTATTCATGTCTACCATATGGTATGACAGTTCATGAACCACTACATTTGTCACATTGTATGCATAACATGCCTACACCACCACAGTAATGTGCAGTAGCATAGTACTGTAACATTCACCATTGTCTATGCCTTATGTCTAAACATTTGGTTTGCAATAGCATGAATGATAGTAATGTATACCTTAACCAAGTTGAAGGTACAGCATGGCTGCCTACTGTAAGGAAAGGAACAATGCATTTATTATATTTTAGTTGCACTTTACCACATTTATATATAGTAATGCACATGCATATATGTACTGTACTAGGTCCATTGGGTTGTTACAGGGGCAGAACAGTGTTCATTTACTACTTCAATTCCACAGTTGTAAATGGCATCAGCTGCTGTATCAGGAATATGTGTGTGTGTGGGTCATTAGCAGGTACAGTACTGAACATCTGCATCCAATTGTTGCAAACATTTGTTATGTCTGCAGTCCAGCATGTTATTTGCTGTGGTGTAATATCCTTCCTGGAAAGGAAGAACTTCACATACCATGCCAGCTTGTTGTGTGCATTGTTGCCATCCCCTGCCCCACAGTGTACTTCCTACTTCTGATTTGTATGTGTGCATCATGTAATTGAGCCAAAACGGACATTGGCTTTTGGAACTCATGCTTTGGCTCTTTCTCCTAATTTCAAGATCTGGACACTAGGATTTGGTATGGTGAGTTACCCCTAGGTTGCATACCTCTCAATCTGGAAACATCAAAAGTCTGGACAAAGGCCCATGAAAAGTAGGTACAACTGGCCAAAAATCAGGACATCAATTAACATAAAATTTGCGTACATAATCATGTAACCCATCCACTCCAATAGAATTATGGGATACCAAAATGAAGGTTGAAGTCACTAAATGATAAATAATGGCAGACATTTGAATTTCAGACTTCATATCATTCAGAAAATTTGTAATACTGCAAAACCTGTTATTCTAATTTCTAGCAACTATCTCAGCTTACAAGAACAACATTTAAAGGACCACTACGGGCAAATGAGGAAAAAAACATATATTTTTTTTATCTTGCCATGATTTACTGTACCTCCCAAAGCTGCCTACAGCAAAATAAGTACTCTTTCCTAATTTTATTTTATTTTTTTTACTCTTGTCTGGCCTCATGGGGGCAGACATTGTGATTCCCTTGGAAAGCTAAATCTGTCCCATAATGCACAGATTGTAAGAATAAATAGCCCTACCATTTGATGTCAGACTAGACTTCCATTTACTTAGAATGGAACTGTCATGCTGCCAGCCCAGTTATCTGGAATTTTGTAAATGGTTATATGTCATTTGTGAGTACCAGCATGATGCAATTGCTTGTGTTACCAAATGTATTAGAAGCTCCTTTGATGCCTTTGTCTATGATTGAGGATCCATTTCAGAAGATAGCTATGGATATTGAGGGGCCTATGAGTACCCCTAGTTCCACAGGGAAAAAGGATATCCTAGTGAAAGTAGATTATGCTATCAGATACCCTGAATTGGTGGCATTGTCCTCCATTGAGGCAGAAAAGATGGCAAATGCTTTGTTAGAGATTTTCAGCAGGGTAGGTTTCCCAAAAAGAAATAGTGACTGAAAGAGGTGCCAATTTCATGTCAGACCTACTGGCTTGTCTGTGGAAGTACTGTGGGGTGAAGCACCTAAAGACCACCCCTTACCATCCCCAGACTAATGATCTTGTTGAGAGGTTAAACTCTACACTCAAAATAATGCTATGGGCATTTGCATACCAGTTTAAGAGGGAGTGGGACAAATATTTGCCCCATCTGTTGTTTACTTACTTACAGTGAGGTGCCCCAGGAATCCACAGGATTTTTCACCCTTTTAGTTGCTGTATGGGCATAGGGTGAGGGGACCTCTAGATTTGATTCAAGATGAGTGGGAGGGTGAGTGTAAATCCCACAAGGAGTCTGTTGTAGCATATGTCCTAAACCTCAGGATAAGGCTCAGGGAACTCATGAGCTTGATCCAGGAGAACCTGACAGAAGCCCAACAGTAGAAAAAAGTCTGGTATGACAGGAATGCTCAACTAGAGAGTTTGCTGTAGAGCAGCAGGCAATGGTTCTCATTCCTGTCAGACACAACAAGCTGCATGCAGCTTAGGAGGGACCCTACAAGGTGTTAAGGAAGGTCAAGTGATTTTAACTACATGGTAGAACTGCTTGGCAGGAGGCAGGGGCACAAATTGTACCAGGTTAACATGATGAAACCTTACCATAACAGAGAGGCTATTGTGCTGAGTATTTGCAGTGGATAGCAGGAGGAGTGTAAGAGGGATCTGGTGACTGATCTCCTCAGTGAGGCTCAAATTGACACCTCAGTGGAAGGGGTAGCAATGTCCCAGCAGCTATCCCCTACCCAGATTTGAGAAATCCGAGCAGTGTTACAGGAGGTTGGGGACATGTTCACTGGGAAACCAGAGTGTACCCACCTGGTGCAGCACCATGTGGATACAGGACCCCAAAGGCCTATTAAGCAGGCCCCTTATATAGTGCCTGAGAGAGTCAAACATACTCTGAGGGAGGAGATACAGGAAATGTTGGAACTAGGATGAATTCAGGAGTCCAGCAGTCCCTGGGCCTCCCCAGTGGTGCTGGTACTAAAGAAGGATGGCAGCACCAGGTTCTGTGTGGACTACAGGAAATTAAATAGTCACACAAAGTCAGATGGTTACCCCATGCCTAGGACAGATGAAGCCCTAGAGCAGCTGTGTGGGGCTAAGTCTCTCACCACTATTGATCTTACCAAGGGTGACTGGCAGGTGCCCTTGACTCCCAGTACTAGAGAGAGGTCAGCCTTTGTGACTCATTTTGGCTTACATGAGTTCACAAAAATGCCCTTTGGGATGAAAAATGCCCCAGTGACTTTCCAGAGGCTGGTAGATCATATCCTAGCAGGAGCAGGAGATTTTGCCCTTGCTTACTTGGATGATATTGCCATCTACAGACATTCCTGGCAAAAGCACCTTCAGCATGTCAGAGAGGTGCTGGGCAGACTACAGAGGGCAAGGTTGACCATTAAGCCCAGCAAATGTCAGGTGAGTATGACAGAGGTCTCCTACCTAGGACAGAGTGGGGAGTGGTAAGATCAGGCCAGAACCTGCCAAAGTGGAAGCCAATCAGGCAAGGCCTGCACCTGTTACCAAAAAAAGCAGGTGAGGGCATTCTTAGGGACTGCAGGGTACTACAGAAAGTTTGTCCCCAATTATAGTACCATGGCTGCTCCACTCATACACCTGACAAGGAAAACAAGCCAGATAAGGTAGTGTGGACCCCAGCATGTGAGCAGGCATTCCAGAAGTTTAAAGGAGCTTTGGGAGGGCCCCCTGTGTTAGCCAGTCCAAATTACAGCAAATAATTTGTTGTGCAGGTGGATACTTCAAACCATAGGTTGGAGGCTGTACTCAGCCAGGTTTCCTCAAAGGGAGAAGAGCACCCAGTGGTATATCTCAGTTGTAGGCTCCAACCCAGGGAGGAATGCTATGCAGCTGTAGAAAAGGAATGTCTAGCTATAGTATGGGACTACAGAAACTTCAGACTTATCTGTATGGAAGGAAATTCACTGTAGTTACAGACCACAATCCCTTAAACATGACTACATTGAGCCAGCCAGCAAAATGCCAAGTTACTAAGGTGGAGTTTAGGGGTACAAGCATATGATATGACAATGCAGCACCACAGTAGGGTTAGCAATGCCAAAGCAGATGGGCTATCAAGAAGGGGAATGGGGTAAGGTATTCCCAGATAGGGTCAATCCTCTCAAGCAATGTTTCTCAAGGGTCGAAAAAATAGCTTGAGTTTTTTTTGGGGGGGGGGGTGGCGGGAGAAATGTCACGCTGCCAGCCCAGCTATCTGGAATTTTGTAAATAGTTATATGTCATTTGTGAATACCAGCATGATGCAATTGCTTGTGTTACCAAATGTATTAGAACTATATGTTATGTGTATATTAAACTACTGGTACATACGTATCTGTTGAACAGGGTTTGTATGGTACTGAGATTCAAGGATGAAGAACAGAAATGTATATAAGCTGTATACCTGTGCAAATGGATATGTTTTAACAGTAGAAACTGGAACAAATAGAGTTAACTTGTAAAACTTCAAGAAAATAAGTTGAAATTAAATTGTTTTACAATTGTGCTATAAAAGTTAGTTTCAATGCAGCAATGAGACATGATGTCTAGAAATAGGGTTCCTTCTGCATTGTTTTGTAAGTGTTTTATTGTTTTATATCTTCTAGCAACTGCAAACATCTGAAGGCTATGTATTTTTCACAAGGAGATGTCAAATGCTACAATGGGCGGGTTACCTTGGGAAGTTAAGTCTGGTGACAAAAAGTGATGTGATCCAAGCTAGCCCAGCAGTGATATTTGATATCAATTTAAGAACTCTCTCAGAGAGAGACTGTGCATTTTGTCTTCGATCTAACAAGAGCATCCACTCATCGTCACATCTACACTTGCCTTGCTGTAAGTTTTTTTAGGGCATAGTAACTCTTTTAGATTCAGATAGCAATATAGTAAAGATAAGTTTAGATGTTTTCTGTATTTATTTGAGACTATCCTGCATTGTTGTTTTAAATATTTCCAGTGATTTTGATGTCACTGTGAATACATATTTAATATTGTCTTGTTCTTTTATATTTATTATTAAATATATTTAAATCTATCTTTGTGGCTGATATTTGTGAGACATATTTAAGCACTTAGAGTACTTGCATATCTACTTGGTAACACTGTACAGGCCACTCCTAAAAGCCTTGCTCTTGGTCAGACTTCCATTTGTGTAATAGCAGCATTACACAGTAGTATTGGACACCCTTTGTTAAGGGCCTTGGTGGCAGTCAGAACTACCTTATAGCCTAGGCAGAAGGGGGTATAGCTAGTAAATCTGTGCCAGCCTTTCCCAGCAGTGTGTGTGTGTGTGTGTGTGTGTGTGTGTGTGTGTGTGTGTGTGTGTGTGTGTGTGTGTGTGTGTGTGTGTGTGTAAATCAAATCTCAAATAGTGTGTGTCAGCCACTGGGGCAGGGACACGAAGCACTGGTTGGACAGAGAGGCTACTGGAGATCTTGGTTTGGCTACTCAGCTGAGATCCCAACCCTATAGCTGTGCCAGTGGGGAGTCTTATTGGGGATCTGGAGAAACAGGGAGAAACCAGTCCCAGACTGACTGTGATCTCTGTGTGCTCATAAGTGAAATTGCACTTTATTGTGTGTGTAGTTGCCATCCTCCCAGTGTGTACATTCCCTAGCTGTTGCCAGTGCTGAAGATTGAGGCTCCTTGATTACTGGGTCAGTGCAGAGGCATCAAAGGAACACCTGAAAAAAACTGCCAGGTTTGGAGTCTGCAGCTCATGCGTCATTGATGGGTCTGCACAGAACTTTATAAATGTTGTTCCTACTGATGTGCTACACATTCTCTGAAAAAAGCTTGCAAAAGTGTTAACGAGTTACTGAGATAAAAAGACTTTTTATAAGGAGCTGTTTTGCAAGTTTTAATTCCTGGAAAAGTTACTCCTCCCATCTCTCTTCCTTCAGTGGGCTAGAGTCTCACATTTCCAGCTTGGCTAGATTCAACTATTTAGTCAAATTTGCATGACAACAGACGTCAAACAAATCACAGCCTGTTGTGCCACTAAAACTGTTCCCTCATATGTCTCTTCACTTCTGAATAGCATTTCCCAGGAAATATTTCTAAAACACACACACACACACACACACACACACACACACACACACACACACACACACACACACACACATATCAATTGCTTTATTGAGACATATACATTTCCCTGTATTTGTCAGTACTATGTTTTAGTGCCCTGTTTGGAGTATGGTATCACTGCTACAGCTGTTGGTATTCTTTCAATACAAGTATCTGATTTGGAAAGTTTTCTCCAGGAGGTTGTTGCTAAGTGGGCGAGAGACATGCTACAAATATACAACTAAGACAAACTGCATAAAGCAATAGTAACAGAAAGTGCTGGGTCTCATCAGAGGCTTGGGAGGTAATTGTTAAGAAACTGAGAACTGTTGTAAAGCTTAGCATTAAATACCATAAGTTCAGGTTATGCTGCTTCTAGAATGCATTACAAATTCAATATTTTACTATGCACATTTTAGGAAATGGTATGTATTTATTTTATTTTATTTTACAACTGCGGTGGTAGTGCTGCGGTAGCGTTGTCTCCTCACAGTAAGACGTTGTCCTGTTCGATTCTCAGCTAAAGCATCTTCTGTGTGGACACATGCGTGAATGGGTGTACCTTCGTTGAAGGTTGTGTGTCAAGGCTGGCAACTCGGTACATAAAAATCTAAATCTACTGCCAATCATTAGCGGACCGGAGTTCCGCTGTGGCGACCCCTAACCGGGAAAAGCTGAAAGATACAACAACATATGTATTTATTTTACATTTGTTTACTGGGATGGTCCGACTGTCTGGGACAGTGCCCATTTTCTGTGGAGGCCCGGGGAAAAAAGGTCCAGTCTAAGCTTTCATACAAATTATCACAACAAGTGATAGAATTTATAAACAAAACTGACAAAAAAAAATTAGTGCTAACACAATTACAGAATAAAAATGTAAAAACAAAAATATATACATAGTATCTAATAGAATAAGACTTTAAACACTTGAATATAGACAAATATATGGTTAAATTTATATATATGGAGGAACATAACATTAGTTAGGAAATTAAGCAGGGAGAATCACTTAGGCAAAGTAGTGCATAGTTAGTAATACTTTCATGGTGAGAGTTTCAGCTAGGAAGGTAACTACTTATAGGGAAGTAGTGTTCCTAAAAGGGATATGTTAACAAAGTTGTTAAGAAAGTTAGTATGTACAGCCAAATTGTATAAGTAATGCTAAGGCAATATTTATCCTGAAGTGTTACATGTGCAATTCAGATGCTGTGATGTGGAAATGCTATTCAGAAGTGAAGATACATATGAGGGGACAGTTTTAGTGGCACACCAGGCTGTGATTTGCTTGACGTCTGTTGTCATGCAAAGTTGACTAAATAGTTGAATCTAGCAAAGCTGGAAATGTGAGACCCTAGCCCACTGAAGGAGGGGAGATGGGAGGAGTAACTTGGCCAGGAACTGAAACTTGCAAAACTGGCCCTTGTGGAAAGTCTTTTTTTATTTAATTAACTCCAAGCATAGGTTCATAGGTTCATAGGTTTATACTAGGCTATCTGCCCTAAGGCATTTATAAGCCTAGCCCAAATTATTGTGGCTTATGCCACCCCTTATATGAAAAAATACTGTGCCCATTAGTTTGTTGTGCCTCTGTCCAGCAGTGACCCAGAGATGATTCCCGGGGTAAACCTACGATCTCCCATCCACAGGTCTAGATTTCTCTTGAACAGAGTCAGCGAGGTGCTCTGCCTCACATGGACCGGGATTTTATTCCACAGCATAGGGAGTCTCTGAGTGATAAATCTATCCCTCCAGCACGTCCTATTTATATCCGTGCTAAGGTTTAAGTCGCTTGCTCTAGTGGTTTTGGTGGATTTGGATTTTTGAGGTGGAGCATGTCCATTAATTCGGGTTGGACATGGCCTTGTATGTCAGGCACATGTCACCTCTGAGCAGACGGTATGCGACTGAATAGAGCTGGAGTTTCTTCAATCTGGCAGCATATGACAGATTTTGGAGTCCCTTTATCCTTTTGGTGAGGAACTTTTGGGGTCTCTCCAATTGCTGCAGATGTCGGGTGAGATACATCCCGAATGGGGCATTGTACTCGATCATTGGTCTGATAAGTGAAGAGTACAGGGAACAATGACCTCACTAGATCTGGATGTGAATCCCTTCATGATCAGGTGGGCAATGTAGAAGGTCTTTCTAACCACTTTAGCAATGTGAGTGTCAAAAGAAAGGCCACTGTCAACCTGGGTCCCCAGGTCCCTGATAACCTCTTCTGTGCTTAGTGGATTGCCACCTATATGGTAGCTTGGGGTTACCTTGTTTTTCCCGAAGGGTATGACTATACATTTTTGGCGCTTAACTTCAGGCCATGGCTCTGGCACCAGCTATCTGTTTCCGTGAGTCCCTTCTGAAGGATATCAGTGTCCGATGCACTTTCCACTATGGCCCAGTTTGCAGTCATCTGCAAACTTTGTCAGCCAAAGTCCTCCCATGTTGGCCTGTACTTCTGAGAAGTAGATGCCAAACAATAGGGGCCAAGGACCGAGCCCTGTGGGACACCACTTGTGACCGGCTTGGAGTCTGACACAGCGCCAGCAACTCTAACCCTGTGGGTTCTGTCCTTAAGCCAGTTTGCAACCCATCTTGTGACATATGGGTTTACATTTAAGCTGGTAAGTTTTTCTACAATACCCGAGTGGGGTATTGTGTCGAAAGCCTTGCAAGGTCAAGGTAGGCTGTATGGACTGCCTTTCCCTCATCAATGGCCTTGGTGACTATTTCGAAGAAGTCGACCAAGTTCAAAAGGCATGATCTTCCCTTGACAAAGCCAAACTGGGTCGGGTCCAATGTCTGCAAGTCCCCTATATCTTTGTTTATGAGCTCCATTATGATCCTCTCCATAGCTTTGCAGACTAGACTTGTTAAGCTTATGGGGCGGTAATTACCAGGGTCCGTAGAGGCGCCACCTTTGTGGAGTGGGACCACAGTTGCCGTACGCCACTCCTTGGGCACGTATCCTGTGGTAAGGCTGAGAGTAAACAGCTGCCTTATGTGCGGGTTTAATTCCTCATTTAGCTCGTGTAGCACATGTAAATATTGTAATTATCTGAAGAGCTAAAAAAAAAAAAAAAAAAAATTTCCGTTGTTAAACTGTCTCATGATGTATATTACACTCTGCAGTTCTTGAATGTATGAATCTTCCTCTTGTATTTCATTATGTAACCTTTATTTGTATTTTGTAACCTTTATTGTATTGTATTACTCATGCAGCTTTTCTCCCCGGGCCTCCACTGAAAATGGGCACTTCTTGGCCCAGTGGACTTCCCCGGTAATCAAACTGAAAATAAATAAATAAATAAAATAAATGTCAGTAATTTGTTGGCACTTTTGCAAGCTTTTTTCAGAGAATGTGTAGTACATCAGCAGGAACAACATGTGTAAACCTCAGTGCAGACCAGTCAGTGACACATGAGCTGCAGACTCTCAAACTTGGCATTTTTTCAGGTGTTCCACTCTAAGTGAATGGAAATCTAGTCTGACAACAAATGGTAGGGTTAATTTATTCTCACAATCTGTGCATTATGGGAAAGATTTAGCTTTCCAAAGGAATCACAATGTCTGCCCCCATGAGGGCAGACAAGAGCAAAAAAAAAAAATAAAACAAAATTAGGAAAGAGTACTTATTTTGTACTAGGCAGCTTTGGGAGATGTAGTAAATCATGGTCACTTAAAAATATATTTTTTATCATTTGCCCGTAGCTGTCCTTTAAATATTGCTCTTGTAAGCTGAGATAGTCGCTAGAAATATTACCTTACTTTGGAGCCTTTGTCCCACTATTATTTTTGGCTTTGTCCAGACTTTTTGCTGTGAGAGATTGACAGGTATGCCCTGACTCACTCAGAGCTATAAAAAGACCATCCGACTTAAAGTGTAAACTTCGTATCTCTGGTTTTCCAGAAAACATGCATTTACCACTGGCACAGTGCACTGCCACTCAGCTGTATACCAAGTATACATATTTCCGAACTACAGCTATAGTGAGCTACTACATTCTGTCACTTTTTGTCCCCCGACTGTTGAATGTCTACACAATGCACTTGAAACTAAGCTAATAATCTGCAAAAAGTAGCAATTGTGTAAGAAAAGTACAAAAAGAAAAGGAATTATTAATGACATTTAACATAAACTTCATCCAGTTGACGTTACCAAGCTGACAAGATACAGGGCTTGTGAGGTCTACCTAACAGCTAACAGGTAACAGGTGATAGACGAGAAGGTATCACAGTTACAGCCCCAAAAGGCCAAAAATGGTCTCACAAATGTGATAGATCATAATTCCACCCCAAAATAAAGACCCATCATTGACCCCATACCTCCCAAATATGCGCTCACACCAGCAAGTTTTGGCACTTTGGCAACATAACAGGATGGAGGCAAACTGAAAGTGGGTTAAGAGTAGACTGTCACCTACCTAAGTGTCAAAGGCTGGTGTTTCATTGTGAAACATCCAACCACTGGTAATAACCGTCTTCATAATGCATCAATCAACAGCAGCACAAACATTTGTGTACAAAGTTAAGCTACATATCCCACAGCCTCCTAAAATACGGAAACAGTCGGTAGAGCAGGAGATGACTACTTTCAGGAAATCTTAGCAAATTCACATCAAGAACCCATCTTATTCTATAAACAGTAGAATAACAGAACAAAAAATACTGTTTACACATATAGAGACTTTTTACTTGAAACTGAAAAAATTGTACGTGATGACATTCTAAACACCTGCAGGGGGAGGGGGGGTTGTGTTGCTACGGTCTACAGTAACAAGCACCACCCTAACACATAACGTCTCTTTTGCCATACGACAATACAGAGAGGCATCCCTTAGTTGACAGAAGTGCGACAGTGCTGTACTCATAACTCTCAAGTCTCGACTGTTCATTATTTTGAGGAAAAATCTGGGTAGTCTCTAATTTTGGTCTGTTCCATCCTCAAAATTTGAGGTTCCCTGGTAAAGCACTACTCAATGACATACGTTTGAGTTTCAAACTTGGTATCCTTCAGAGAATACATGATAACACAAACCCTGTTATTTTAACAAATTAGAATAAACTTGGATTCTGTCTCTGTTTTGTGGGTCTTTGTCTCCCCATTTTTGTCTGTTTCAGATTTCATGCACTGACAGGTGAGTATAGATTTGACTTTTGCAACACTGAATGTGCAACACGACATGAGCAAAACAAACAGAAGTTTAATAGGACTGTAGGACATCAGTGCAGTATAAGGTGTAGCTGATAGCAAATAACCCCCACTGTTTGCCCATTGAGGGGGGCAGTAGCGCCCTTAAACTTTCATTAGTGTCAAGTTTGGAATGCCTGAACTCTAACTCTAACTTTGACTCAGATGTTTTTAGATGTATATGACACACACTTCTGATATCTTACTTGCAAGCAGCAGAACAAATAACAAACTCAAGTTAACATTCACATTGAAATGTTAAATTTAGTCATCCGTGTAAGTTACATCTGACACCCAGCAGTCATCACGCCCCTGTGTCACACATTCTACTATTGAAAAAGTACTTATTTAAAAAGAGTCCCAACAGTAGACAGTACAACCGCCAGCAAACATGAATACTGACATTCCTGTACTCCCGCATACATATTATGACATCCAGTTCAACTGAATCACACAAATGAATCCCTTTACTGGTCAGATTACCTCATCAGCTCTAAGTAGAGTGGAGGATAGCACCCATATGTTATATATGCTGTGTCTACTACTGTTAAATCAGTATAGCAATGGTAATATTACCAGTTTATTCCTAGAGGATCCACCACATATGTCAGACTTGAACACACACACAAAAAAAATAGTCACTCCAGCCTGTGCATAACGATGCCAACTTGCCAAGACCACCACATCATGACATACTGTACTCCAATTAATATTCAGAAACTGAATGGTTTACTCAAATAACTATCCTGAAATGTTGTTATACTCTGTAATACAATATTTCCCAATAAGCCAGACTTCGACTGGCAGATGTAGACATCAGCACAACAATAAGTACAATCTATAAAAAAAAAAAAAAAAAAAAAAAAAAAACAAAATCAGAATTTGAAGGGGCCATTTTGGAATTCATGGCACCTCATTATTTGACCTCAACACTGGAAAATTCCAAGAAATTTGGTATGGTTGAGAGGTATGCTAGGTTGCTTTATTCCCTTGGACCCTTTGTTGGCCGAGGGGTTTACTCACAGGTCTTGGTCACCTTCAATTGTTTGAGCAAATTATTTTTGCATAAATTTCCCCAAGCATTTTGTTCTGCCAGCACTTTTATATAACATTTTGTGTAATATTAATGTAGATACAATTTTTATTGCTGCTTCTGCACTGCACTGCACTACATTTCTGACCCACATGGTTCAATGTAAGCAGCAAATATTTCTTTTATATTAGGAGAGTACACCATAAATAGCTATTTTCAAAATACTTTTGTCATTTGCTTATTGTTTTGTGCTTTTTACATAAACAGCTAAGACTCCTCCATGGTCATTTCACAAACTAAAAGACTGTCCTAATTCATCTAATTTAATACTGAATGCAAATAAAACCAAACTTATGCTATTCACCACTAAAACATATATAAAAAAAAAACAACCACCCATTACTCTCATCCCCCAAAACAACACCCCTTTGAAGAAGTACAACAAACCAAATTCCTTGAATAATTATACATGTGCATGAAATTTGCTTAACACACCAATTGTACAGTAGATAAAACCACAAAAAAATACTCCTACTATATAGAATTCAAACCTTTCTCACTCTAAAAACACAGCTTCATATAGCTCATTTTCTTCTACTCCCTGATCTTCTGTATGCAGTCCTTATTATAACAAACCTCAGTTAAGTCCTCCATCAATAAAGTCACAAGTAACTACAACACAACTGTAAAATTTGCACTTACCAAACACACAGGACGTATCATTGTATACCATTTAGTTCTAGTCACTGTAGTTAATTATTTCATGCTGTCCTAAACCACTTTGTTCTATTGGAAGGATTCGCTTATCCCTCTTGAGTCTTGCCATCTTCCAAATGCTTCAACTCATTATTAATTGCTATCCACAACTTCTCATCTGCTTGATAAAAACATGCCTGACCTGTGTATAAAACTAAAGGGACTAAAAACATTTTTAAAGCTTGTATCTTGCTATCCGTATCCATAGACAACAGCTTCCAGTTTCTCAGTTCTTGTATTATCTTTTGTTAGTCTCTTCCTACATATCCTTAGCTGCCGTAACAAAATCCTTTTTAACCCATACTCGTAAATGCTTCATTTTATCATGTCCCCATAAATATGGGTATTGCTGAATCAATTTGTTCATGGGTATACAGTTTACAGCTATAGCCTTTGTTTTATCTTCATTAATTTTATGTCCCGTAAAACTTGAAACCGTCTCAGAATGTTCCACAACACTTAACAATGCCTTGATATATACAGACAATTCAGATCCCGTATCCCAGTTAAAAAAAAAATAATTTTCTTAATTACAGTCGTTTGCTCACCCAGTATTCCTGACAGAGTGCTCTGTAGGGAATATTTGAAGTCTGCCAGGTCATTACATTCAGAAGACATATGCTCCCGGGTACCTCCTTCTTCCCTATTACAGCTCCAACATTTGCCATTTACCTGAAAAAAATAATTTGGAGTCTGTTTGGGGTGTAAAAGTACTTATGAAAACACTTCCAAGCAAAAATCTGAAGTCTTCTAGACTTTACTGCATATTTGAGAGTGATGCATATTGTGAAAAACTGAAAGGCTACCAGCCCAGCTAAATAGAATTTTGTAGATAATTCTGTGTCATTGTAAATATTAATATAATCCACAGGCTGTTTTACAAATGTAAGAAAAAAACTGTGTTATATGTTCTGAACTTCAAAAATGTAACCACAGTGCACCCTGCTGGAAGACAGCTGATAAAGTAAAGCATTTTATGACTCCGATCTCAGGGCTCGGAGATGGGATGTCTGGATGAAGGAATTCTTTCTATTGTCTTAGGACAAGAGTTAATTGCTAGATTTTACATGTATAATGTCTTTTATTTCTGTGGCTTCCTGGCCAGGTGCAAGCTTACTAAGAAATGTAAATGTAGAGTTTCTGGTAGCCTGTGAGCCAAAGAAGTGTCAAGAATGATGTAATCGAAAATGAGTCAGCAGTGATGTATTATCAATTTAAGAGGTCTCAGCGAGAAAGAGAGCATTTTGCATTTGTCTTCAGAACTGACATCACCAGCACTCTGCCTTTGCTCTATATATAAGTAGAATTTAGAACAGTATTGCTCTTAGAGTTAGATATGAATTTAGTCAGATTTATTCTTGCTGTTTTCAAAATTTATGTCAGACTATCCAACAATATTGTTTTAAAACATTTTCCTGTGATTTCTGAATTCTCGTCTAGAACTGCGTTGAATTGAGATTTGTCTTGTGTTTTTATTATTTATTATTAAATATTTTTAAACCTTTCAACTGTGGCGGTTTTGTGTAGAGATATTTTATGCTCTAGAGTACTTGCATGTATTTGGTGATACCGCATAAGCCACTCCAATAGCCTTAAAAGTTCTGGTCACACTTACTAATATGATAATAATAGTGCATAGTAAAATTGGACACCTTTTGGTAAGGGCCTTATTAGTAGCTGATATTAGTGGCTGGTAGCAGTGATTTCTACCTTATAGTCTGTGCAAGAAGGGGGCATAGCTGGAGAACCTGTGCCAGCCTTCCCTAGGAGTGTCTCTGTGTTTGTACTCAACTCATATCTGTGTGTGTGTGTGTGTCAGCTACTTGGGCAGGGACACGAAGCACTGGCTGGACAGAGGGTGCTGGAGGTTTTAGCTTGACCACTAAGCTAAGATCCATACCCTATAGCTGTGCCAGTGGGGAGTCTTATTGGGGATCTGGAGAGAAAGGGAGAGAAAGGGAGAAACCAGCCCCAGACTGACTGTGATCTATGTGTGCTCCTAAGGGAAATTGTACTTTACTGTGTGTGTACTTGTTATCCTTCCCAATGTGGATGCCCCTCACTGGTGTTAGTTGTGAGGATTGAAGCTCCTTGATTACTGGGCCAGTGCATGGGCATCACACATATATTCTTTCATTGTTTCTTTCTGAATTGCTTATCTAGTGCCTCCTCCAAATCTTTTCTTACCTGCTCTGACAGATTCCTACAGTTATCATGCAATATTTTATATGCCGTACTAACTAGCCCTCTATTAACAAGAGCTTCTGTTCTAGTTTCAGCTAAAACCTCAACCAGTGCAGGTCTTTCACTTAGGATTCCCCTTTCCCATTCTCTTTGCTATATTCTGACATCAATCCCTGGTAGGGAAGACAGTCTCTAGCCTGCAGCCCAAATGTCTTCTTAGCCTCTTCCAATTCTGTTACCGTTCCCTCTCTAATTATTTGTTACCAACACACTGGCTCCTTTGCCAGCTTCCTCCAATAAATTCCAGCCCCTGTTCTCTGTACCCCTAATTGCAGTCATCCTTATAGGCAGAATCTTATTTCTACATTCTTGTGTTGGCTTAGTTCTTAGCATACTTTCTGTTACCTTATGATTATAATATTCTGTATGACTGTTGTTATTCTTCTTAAGGATTTGCATTGAAAATCACACATTTTTCCTTATTTCTTGATATATCCCCCCCTGCTTCATCAGCATCCTTTTCCACTTTGAATTGTACCTTTCTGCTTGTGTTATTCATAACAGCCTTAACGGAAAAGAGAAAAATGTGGTGCCATGTCTTCAACTTCAATAACCAAAGGCACAGGGGGAATATAATGCCCATGGCCCTGAAAGTAACAGAGACAGCAAGCAGTATGACAGGCATCAGCAGCAGGCTGACCAGTGGGCATGTCAGTGGCAGTACAAATGCAGTAAACAATGAAAGTGCCTTTATAATTGGTGTGTGAAGACCACTACCCCCTTCACAGCATCTAGGGAACATTACCTAAAATGCATACTGGAGCATATACATGACTACTTTAGCATGCAGGATTTCTGTAGCACACGTCTACATGTTGTAGTTACATAAGTATGTACTGTACACTGAGCACAACACTCATTACTTCCCTGTCCCCATGCTGTCGCACACGTCTGCATGTTGTAGTTACATAAACATGTACTGTACATTGAGCACAACACCACTACAAATCCAGCCATCCCACTCCAATCAATGAAGCCACAACAAACTTTCACACTTACTTCAGTGTCAACATCCACAATAAAAAAATACTTACACACCCTTTAGACGACAACCACTGACCCTAACACACTTCCATCCTAAGACCTCAGACTCACTGCAGATAGCCTTGTATATCCTGTCTTGCTTCTTATAAACCACTCTATCAAAGAAAAATATGTCCCCATCTTATAGAAAAATCCTGTGCAATACTCCTCTATAAAGGTGGCTTATCATCTGATCTCACAAGCTAGAAACCAACTACCATTCTGTTATCCTTATGCAGAATCTTGGGAAGATGTATTCACTCTCAGCTTACTGCATATAATACTTTTCATAACCTCCTGTGCCCCTCACATCATGGTTTCAGACCCAGTCACAGTACAACCACTGCCCTTCTAAGTTTAACAGATATAATAAATCACAGTACCCTCAGCTATATTTCTGGATCTATTCAAGGCATTCAGTGCAGTCAATCATCAAATTCTCCTAACTAAACTCTCTTTCCATGAGCTGTCACCCTCCTCACTTAATTGTTTCTTAGTTACCTCACCTATAGTTTCCAAAGAGTGAAATGGCAATATGTTTTTTTCCTCTTTCCTTCCTATATCTATTGGACTCTACAAAGCTCCATCCTAGGACCACTATTGTTTAATTTACTTATCAACAACCTAAACACAGCAGCCAAACAGGCAGCCATAGTGCACTATGCCAATGACACCACTCTAATATGTGCTGCTAGAACACTACCCCTGCTTCAAGCAATCACCCAGAAATCCTTTTCTTCCATAGAAGTTTGGCTGATCAACTCACAACTCCTGAATCAAAAAAATACTAAACTACTATTTTTCATCCCCAACTCTCTTTCACCCCAAAATACCTTTAATATACTATCATCCAACAAGAGCAATATAGAATTGGTGTGATTATAGACCACCTAAAGTTTAATCTCCACTTTTAACAAGCCAAAAAAAGACACACCAAAAGTCAAGCTTCCTCTGAAGAGTAAAACACTACCTTACAGACTACTAGTGAAACACAGCCACTTGTTCTCCATTTCCCATCCTGTTATATGCCTCTCCTCTCCTATCCTAATCAAGCTCATCTCCCGTCTGCCAGCAAACAAGAACAATGCTGCAGTGAAGTGACCAAATTCACAACCAACCAACAATATAGATCACACCACTGAATATATCTAAAACAACTAAACTGGCTGGAAATAAATAATTCTGTATTGTACTCACAATTGATTACAACCTGCAAGCTACTGTACAACCCTGAAAATTTCCCATCTTTTCACGCCATCATTTAACCTTACACTATTAAGAGATCTCTGTGGTCCATTGACAACAATGCAGGGTGCTCTGTATTCACACTGCATTCCTGATAGTTGGAATACCAATACTATCCACTTAGGGACAGTCTGCAATCTGTAGGGCTTTAAATGCCAACTGAAGCAACATCTGATAGGTAAATGGATCTGCACCTGCACCACCCCTTGTTAAACTAGTACTAATGTAGCTATATGAATTAGTGCCATAACTCTCTACTGCTAAAACTAAATGTACTATTATCACAACTAAAGCTTTCTGTATCATTTCCTCCTGTTCATCTTCTCTATGCCTCCTCTACTCCTATCTTTCTTTGGGCTGCTCTAAGTTTTTATCTTAAAACAATTTATTATTGTTCAACATGTAACTGTTATTTTTTAATTGAAACTGTTTGTAAATAGTGCAACCTTATGTTAAGGATGTGTGAATAACAGAACTGCTGCTTGTGAATGAAACGGTAAATGATGAAACAATGCAAATGGTGTCCACATTGTCTGCATAATGGAACTTTCTCCTGGGTATCCACTGTAAAAGGGCAGCACTCAGACTATCCCGTTAAACAAATGCCAATAAATAAATAAATTGCCCTCTTAGTTGTTAAGATTAGAGTGTTTTTATAATGCTGGGTGTAACATTTTTTTGTCTTGGCTATGAATTTTTTCTTTTGTTGTACAATCTTTCTATGTTTGGATTCTCTGGGCTTGTAACTTTGGGGTTGTATAAGTATCCCAGTTTATAGTGGGGTACTTGAACTTGCACATGAATATGGCATTTGCTTGAGTGGTGATGACTTCCAGCAAGTCCAAGTATGAGTTATGGGTCTCCTGGATCATAGAGGATGACCTATAGCTTGCAATGATATACTGTGGAAATCTGGAGATGGAGGAACTCAAGTGCCTCATCCTGGTGACTAGTATTGAGGTGAGTCTGATGCTGATATAGACTGACACACCTCCACCTTTGGTTCCTGCCTGTGCATTAGCTGGTCTGAGTGTGTGGAAGACACTGCAGCCCTGCACTGCTGGGTGCTGTCTGCAGCTTTAAACATGTCTCAGTAATTGCACAGATGTCCAAATTTTCCAGGGTGAGGACTGCCTGAAGGGAGTGGAGTTTCTTGTTTAGGCTCATGGCATTGAGTAGAAACACCTTTAGATTCCCTTTGGTTGGTTTTTCTGTAGGAAGATTTGTCATTTTGACATTTGTCAGTTAACTACATATGCTGCAATTTATTTACCTTGCGTTAATCCTTACTTCTTCATCCAAACATAGTTTTCCTTTTATTTTTAGTCACCTCATTTAAATCTTTATGCACTTACCTGCTACACGTATGTTTATACATATACAAATTACTTGCATTATCAAATATCCTTCTCTTTTATTCACTTGTAGCCTACTTCAGCCTTGAATATTAACCTGTGACTCTTTTATTACTTTATTTTTATCTCACCTAACTTTGATACTATTAAACTTACATTGTTATGTGTCATTACTTGCAATTTTCTCCCTATTGCTGTACATTTTCTTTACCTCTCTTTTTTCATTGGATACTGTCTGTACATAAGTTACTATAATAATACTTTTCCTTTTAACTGTTTTCCCAAACTTTATCATGCTGTGTTTACATTGTATGCATTCCTTACCTTCAGTTGCATTTCAAAATTTATCTTGGAATACACAAATTGTATTTGATTATTTGTTCTGTTATAGGATTTTTCTGAAAATGGGAATTGTTCTGCATGGCCAACTCAATCCACAACATTTAAATAAATAAAACATAAATAAATAAAATGAAAATTGTTACAGCTCATATTGAGAGGAATAAAATGTGTTATGTTGGTTTGATCATTTGTGTCTTTCTGGTTAATTTTGCCAGCCACTTTTCTATTTCTTTCAGCCAGCTTTCTGATTATTTTCATAGTTTACATCATCACTATGATTTAACTAAACCTAATTTTAAAAAATCTTATAATTTTATAGTTTTAAGCTCTCTGGGTCATTGCAGTGTACTTATACACACACATGGCTGCTTCCATCTCAGAATGCATACTGGTGAAGCTGTGATGTAACTCAAGATGCTGCTGTTGATTTAGTTTTCAAACTTTCATGCTATTTTTGTAGCAGGGCACACACAGCCCTGTCAGCTCCACTGACATGTAGGGACAAACTCCTGATAACAGCCCAGGTGACATGAGTTTGATTAGCAGTTCAGGCATCTAATAGGGTGTGCACAGGGGTAAGGGTGACAACATCTAATGGGGCATGCACAGGGGTAAGAGTGACAACATCTAATGGAGTGTGCACAGGGGTAAGAGTGACAACATCTAATGGGGCGTGCATAGGGGTAAGAGTGACAACATCTAATGGGGTGTGCATAGGGGTAAGAGTGACAATATCTAATGGGGCGTGCACAGGGGTAAGAGTGACAACATCTAATGGAGTGTGCACAGGGGTAAGAGTGACAACATCTAATGGGGTGTGCACAGGGTTAAGAGTAACAACGAGTATAAACCTGTTCACCTGTTCCCCTTGGAGGTGTGCAAGGAATGTGTTGGTGGCATGCAAGTGTGACACAGGCACCAGTGGTGATACCAGTGTCATGACAGACGTCTGGTACATGACTCAGATACCAGTGGTGATACCAGTGTCATGATGGAAGTCTGGTACATGACTCAGGTAACAGTGGTGATACCAATGTCATGATGGAAGTCTGGTATATGACTCAGGTACCAGTGTTGATACCAGTGCCATGACGAAAGTCTGGTATATGACTCAGGTAACAGTAGTGATACCAGTGCCATAACGGAAGTCTGGTATATGACTCAGATACCAGTGGTGATGCCAGTGTCATGACAGAAGTCTTGTACATGACTCAGGTACCAGTGGTGATACCAATGTCATGATGGAAGTCTGGTATTTGACTCAGGCACCGGTGGTGATACTAGTGCCATTAAAAAAGTCTGGTATATGACTCGGGTACCAGTGGTGATACGAGTGTCATGATGGAAATCTGGTATATCACTCAGGTACCAGTGGTAATACCAGTGCCATAACAGAAGACTGGTATATGACTCAGGTACCAGTGGTGATACCAGTGCCATGACAGAAGACTGGTATATGACTCCAGTACCAGTGGTGATACCAGTGTCATGACAGAAGTCTGGTATATAACTCCAGGTACCAGTGTTGATACCAATGTCATGATGGAAGTCTGCTTTATGACTCAGGCACCAGTGTTGATACCAGTGCCATGACAGAAGTCTGGTATATGACACAGGTACCAGTGGTTTTAACAATGTCATGACGGAAGTCTGGTATATGACTCAGGCACCAATGGTGATACCAATGCCATGACGGAAGTCTGGTTTTTCAGTTCAGAGCAAGCCAGCATGTGAGGGAGGCATTACTATATTGCTGGGTCTCCCTTCTTTGTACCACTGCATGCCCTTTCTTTTGACATTAGCCTAGCATGGCAGTAGGAGGTGGGGCTAAGGAGAACTTTGTGAGCCACAGTATGATGGCAACTCACCTGTCTCACTATGGTGTATGATACCCTAAACCTCTAAGAATTCAATGTTACCTGCTAATATTAACAAATATATTGTATGGAGGACAGGCAATGCCAAGTTAAAATGAAAATTACTTACTCTAACTTGAAAGTTGTCAATGTGGGTGTTCCTAAGGGGTGTGTACCCGGTCCCTTTCTGTTTAGTGTTTTTATGATCACCTTTCCATCTGATTGAATATAAGGGTAAAGAAATTTGCTGACTGTAGACAAGTCAGAATAGTTGTTACTAAGCTTGCCAATCAAGCTTTTCTGCAAAGATTTTTGGACTCTTTGTACCAGTGATCTCAATAAAAAAGTGTTTTTCAGCTTATCAAAGTATAAAGTATTTCATTAAGGCATGAATAATAGCCCTTATCCCTGTGCTATGGATTATTCCAGTTTAGTTGAGAATACTGACATAAAAGATCTCATTGTGTTAACAGTCACTTGAATTAATAATACAGATATTATTAGGAAGTTTTACTCAGCAATGACATTTATGTTTTACACATTGTCTAGCAGGAATGACATGGCCCTGGTTCCTGTTTTTACATCAGTTCTGAGGCCACACACTGAGTTTTACAATGATATATGCACATATAATATCACAGATATAAAGAAGCTAGAGTAGACACAGAGAACTTTTACCAACAAGTTTCCAAGTTTAGGTATCTAAGAAATATGGATGGGCTTTCTTGCTTGTTCTGATATTTTATCTCTTATTAATCAGGGATGACTTGATACTTATTTATAAATGTTCTAGATGTTAAAGTCTTGTCCTCAGCACAAGGTGTGTTGTTTAATTCCTATGAAACTAGAAATAATATTTTAGTTACATTAGCATTTTTCAATACTTTAATGAGAAGGAACAATGTTCAGTGTAGGGCTGGTAGACTGTGGAATTTTGAACTAATCTTTACAAGGCATATTGTCACCTGCCAAGTTTTAAAAAAATCCTTTAACATCTGTATTGGTAATAAAGTATTTGACCAACACTTTTTTTTGGTTACAAACAAATAGATAGTGTCTGATTAGGCTCTGAGGTTTTTTTAACAATACTGAACAATGAACATTGAACCAGTGCATGAGGTTGGAGTTTACCAATGATGTCTTCTTGTTAGAGAGACTGCTCTGGTATGGGTCACACTGGGGGGCATGGATGGGTTAGGTACCATTGGGGATGGGAATATCAGGAGCTGACACTGGAAAAAAACTGAAGTCTGTAACAGCAGTGATGCAAAAAGAAAGAAAGAAAGAAAAAGTATGGAAATTATATCAGTAGCCACTACGGTCTGAGTACAGTAACTAAAGTAACGGCCAGGTTATCTACTTTTGCATAATCAAATTTCAACAATTAGAACTGCATCCTTTCCTTTGTCTTGTGGATTTTCTTCCATTTTTCATCCTTGTGTAACCAAAGGGAAATCCAGAATAAAGTAAAAAAAGTGTGATTAGAAGCAAATAAAATGTGAGTTAGGATGAAGCTCAGAAGCGGGAGTTTTATGTCCTTCTCAATGTCAAGTTATCTGCTTTCAGATTACCTTATTGCAATTGATACCATATTGATAAAGTCACCTGCTTCCTATCAGAGTGATATGCTGATATAGCGCAGTTCTCTTCTATGGTTGATTTTGCGTTAGAAACACTGTGTAGAGATTTTTTGGTGAATAAGAACCTTATCCAATATAACTTAACAAAATTAGAGTGGCAAGCATTACAGGGACTAAGCAAGAATTGACAACTTATATTTAAACCAGCAGATAAGGGGAATAAAATTATAATAATGCATTTTACTCAGTATGCCAAGATGTGTTATGATCATTTAAATGACATTACTACTTAAAGAAGAAGCCGCATGAAAGAATATGAGGGAGCCATTGGTAAATACTTAGACCTTTTGAAAAAGGGTGTGAGATTAGGTTATTTTTCCAATGATGATGTAAAAAATAAATTTGATGTACAGGAGTGTGAAACTGTTAAATTCTACTGTCCGCCCAAGATTCATAAAAATATGCATAACCCTCCCAGGCGGCCTATTGTTTCAGCATGCAAATATGTTTTGAATAGCATGGGTATTTTCCTAAATAGCTTTTTGTTATCTTATGTTATTAAACAGTCTTCATTCATTAAAGATAGTTATGATTTTCTTGAAAAAAATAAAATTTATATCATGATCAGAAGAGATGTACCGGTTAACTATCGACGTTAAAAGTTTATACACTAGCACTGAGCATAAATATGGACTTGATGCTTTAAGAAAGGCATTAGGAGATAGCCCTTTAACATACTATATTACTGAATTATTTGAATTCTGTCTAACTAATAATTGTTTTGAATTTGATGACCATATATTCCATCAATTACAGGGTAAAGCAATGGGGGCAGCTTTTGCCCCCATGTATGCCAGTATTATGATGGGACAGTTTGAAATGGATCATCTGCATGGTCTAAATTTCTTTCAAGAGCATGTAATGCAATATTATAGGTACATAGATGATTTCATTTTTATTTGTAAAGGGGGCCATGAAAAAGTTACTGGTTTTATTGATGAACTTCAGAAAAATCCATTTGCTTTAAAATTTGATGGTGTACAAATAGTTAAATCAGTAACATTTTTAGATATTTCCTTAACTGGGGAAATTAATGGAAAAAGTAAAAGCAAAGTACATCAGAGATTTGAGAAGGGTATGCATTTTCTTGGAGCAGACAGTTGTCATCCACCCCACCTTATAAAATCTTTACCTTATGGGGAATTCCTTCGGGTTCAACGGCTTTGTAATAATGGCCCAAATTGAATACATGAGCTCAATATAACAACTGAATTATTTATTAGAAGGGGTTATTGTAAGCAAAATGTATATGTCCTGTTAAATAAGGCTAAAGGAAACTTGTATAAGCAGAAAGGTAAGTCACAAATATGGCAACCTACTAGCATAAAAAATAATGTAGTGTCTAACGTAAGAAAAATTTAGTTACTACTTATGACATTTTATTTAATGAGATAAAAGGTACAGTGAAACATTATTGGGATTTTCTTTTAAAATTTAAAGAACTTTCTGAGAAAATATGTAAAATTCCTATGTTTTCATACCGTAAAGGTAAAACTATTAAAGATATTTTAGTACATGCCCACTTTTCCACCTCTAGTTGTAGTATTAGTCCTATGGTAAATATAATAGGTACATTCCCATGTGAAAGATGTATTATATGTAAATATGTATGCAATACATTTAAATATATTAATGGAATTCCCTTTAAAGTAAATTGTAAGTTTTCATGTAACACAGAAGGGATAATTTATGCTATAAGATGCCCGTGTAATATGTTCTACGTGGGTGAAAGCAAGAGGGCTTTTAAACTTAGAATTCAAGAACATGTCAGGGATATTAAAAATGCTAAACCTATGAGCCCCCTTGCAATGCACTTTGAGAAATATAATAAAAATCCAGAAGGTTTACAGTGTACCATATTGGAACATGTCCATGAGAAAGGATGTAATTTCGATGTAAAGAAAAAACTTTTCTATAAAGAGACTGCTTTTATTTTGAAGTATGGGACTTTAAGTCCAATAGGTATTAATGTGGAATGCAATTGGAAAGACTTTTTAGCTTAATTGAGGGCAATTATGTAACTAATGTATTAATTGACTGTGCTATATATGCTTGGGTGTTTTTGTGTATTTTTACTCTCCTTTGAAGGCGCCAAGCTGAGGCGCTAGAGAGTTTATTAAATTTTCTACATTGGATCCTGGTTGTATCATTTTTCTTGCATCCTTTTGTCTTGTGGATTTTCTTCCATTTTTCATCCTTGTGTAACCAAAGGGAAATCCATAATAAAGTAGAAAAGTGTGATTAGAAGCAAATAAAATGTGAGTTAGGATGAAGCTCAGAAGCAGGAGTTTTATGCCCTTCTCAATGTCAGGTTATCTGCTTTCAGATTACCTTATTGGATTGCTGCCATATTGATAAAGTCACCTGCTTCCTACCAGAGTGATATAATGACAAAGAAGTAATGCAAAGAAAATGCCGGGTATAATGCAATACACATATTATGTGATATGAATATCGGTCACTTGTACTTGTTTATGTTGTTGTTGTGCCCTTCGGCTTATCCCGGTTAGGGGTCACCACCCCGGAACTCCGGTCTGCTAATGTTTGGTAGTGGATTTTTACATGCCGAGTTACCAGCCCTGACGCACAACCTTCAACGAAGGCACACTCATTCACGCATGCCTCCACACAGAAGACGCTCTAGCTGAGAGTCGAACACGACAACGTCTTGCTGTGAGGCGAGAACACTACTGCAACACCACTACCGCGGGCGGGTTTACTTGTATATTTATTTATTAAATTGATTCATGTATTTATTCAAAAGTTGTTAGGCAAGTGGGCTGACCTGAATGCCAAAGGCAGCAGAAATGCAAGATTTTCTTCAACAAAAAATGAGTTACAAAGCATTTAGTTATTCTCTGACTGCACCAGAGACTCTCCTGTCATTCACTGCCACAAAGCAAGAAAGTAATCCCATGTAACATACTTGTCTGTGAGAGGGCTCACATGCATACATACACACACACTTCACAGCATGCCTTTGCAACAAGGGAGAATTCAAGAGTACTCAGAGAAAACCCACATTGCCACAGAGAAGGCATGCAGAATCCACCCTGGGAGGCATGCCTAATCAAGAACCGCACCAGAGGACCAAGTACCCTAAGGTAGCATTTCTAACCAGTGTGCCACTGAGTTCTAAAACAGTAGTAGAATATTTAATTATGGTACACAGAGATAACGTAACAGGAATCAGGAAAGTAGCATGTTATGCAACAATGGTAAGAGTTAACAAAATGGAATTCAATACAATAATGCACAGTTATATAACTGTAGTTTGGAAATTTAACAAGAAAGGATAAAAAAAAAATAAAACATAGCCATCTGAATGTGAGCTGTAAATAATTCAGAAATATTTTCAGCATTTGTTGCTTTAATGTGACATACAGAAAACTGAAGAAGGGAGTATGAAGATGTTTCAGAAAACAAAGCTAAGAGAAGGGTAGCAGTTTAAAGAGGAACTGGTAAATGTGTTAAGAAAGTTTTAAAGACTAAGGGATTGGAGCCAGGTGAGAGTATGAATAGGATTAAGCATTTATATAGCATTTGTGTTGGATAAGAGCAGGTTTCTATTGGTGTCACTGGTTATGTCCATATGGCTTTCAAAACAGTGTTGCAACAGAATAAGGTATGCAGAAACCAGGTGTTTAACTATATTATAAAGTGCTACTTGGTGTGATAACAAGGGCTGTATCATGATAATCTGTGGAAAATACCATAGCAGTGCACATAATTCTTACTTATATCTATAATCCAGTATGTCCTACAGGTTACAGATTATGGTGATAGAAAATGCAAAGCTTGCAAGTGCAGTTAATGAACATAGAATGATATAGTTATTGTTCATTCTACTCATATGAACATTCATGTGATAAAGTAAATGTGGCAAAAAAATCAAAGTGCACTGATGTATATAGAAAGTATATAAGTGTTCACTCCATATGTGGAGGGACACAGCAGAGTTGAAGGGCATGTGCATACACTGCGTACAAATAGGGAAACCAAGCCAACACAGCAACGGAGGTAGAGTGGGATGGGGAAGGAAGGTACGGAGAGGATAGGGTTAAGCCATCCTATGATAAAAAAAATTGCATAGTGCACAAAGCAAAGAAATGATAATAAAAGCAAAAGTCAAATCTGAGCATGGAGCAGCTAGTTCCACAACCTACCGTAATTATCATCAAAGTACAATTAATTTAAAATGGTGCCACAAGACATACACAAAGGCTGTCTGGTATGAAAAAAATCACAAGGTAATATACCAAGTAGAATAAACATAGAAGCTATAAAGTAAAATAAAGTAGAAATATAAATATACAATAAAGAAATAAAATGTAACTACAATGTGTTTTATCTTGGCTCATGACCCATATTGTTGGAGAAATGTATCAAAATCATATCTAAGACTTTTTCCAGCCATGCCTGTCCTCTGCTAGATAACTTATTTACGGATGTTCATCGTGTTATACTGCTGCAGTCATCACACTTGGATTATCCTGCCGTCAGGCGGTCCCGCAGTCGGCCGAATCCCAAAGTCTTGGTCCGGCATCGGTTGTCGTCGCTTCTTCCCTAACATCAGTGTGACAGGGGTATAAAAGAGGCAGCTGACGCCATTTTCTTTAGTCTTTCTTGCCGCACGGTGCCCGAAGCAGAGGCAGTTCGCAAGTGCCGATCGGCTAGCTCCTGAGATTTTCTAATCGAATTTCAGCCCAAAGTTTTCTCTAAAGCTAAGTACCCCATTGGGGAAACTTTTCTTGCCTCAGACCGATGTAAGACAAAGTTAATAATTGCATTTCTTGTGGGAAGCAAATACCTCATAAGGATTTTCATTCTTATTGTATTCCTTGCCTAGGCCCAGATCACGACGTCTCTGGTTGTCGGTTTTGTGCTAGGTTCAACAAACGTACAATCAAGCTTCGGGCGGATTTCGCCCGACATTATTTTGGCAGAAAATTTAACTATAGCATGTCGTCGGAGCAACCGACATCAGCAATGACTAAAAAACGCAAGGATAAGGACAGGCAACCAAGGCCAAGACCAGATACCAAGGCCGCAGCATGGCCTGCCGTCGGTTCTCCGGTTTTCAGCGAGGCGCCTACGCAGCCCCTGACTACCGCTGATTTAGAAATTCTGACGGCCTCCCAGACTGAATCAGCTGAGCCTCAGGAGCCGGTTCCATCTCACTCCTCGGATGCCAACCCTGATGGTGATCCGGTGATTTTGGACAGGCTTTCGGTTTCTGAAGGTGTCTTCAAACCGACAGATATCTCTATTAAGTCTTATGCTAAACTTCAAGCCCCCTTAAAACTTAGGAAACTGGGTCCACAGACCCCCCCCCACAGGCCCCTATGCCTAAAAAACAAATGCTTAAGATGGCTGCGGATTTAATTACCCTTATCAGGGGTTCCCAACCCCCTCCTGACAAAAGGCCTAGACTGGAGGAAGATTATCCTTCCTCTGACCAAGCATCCATTTCCTCAGTTAACTCTGAGGGCCAGGATTATTCCTTCCCTCCTTATGAAGACTCAGATGCTGAAGAGTCCATTCCCTCTGTCTCTCCCCCTGAAGACTACTCGTTTGGGGAAACTTTACACACCATGAGGGAACACTTCCACTGGGAAGGCCAAGATTACTCTGACTCTAAGAAAAGACTCAGTGAGTTTCTTCTTCTTCCACAACATAGACCCCTTGCAATTCCTCCAGTTTTAGACATTTTGGGTGATGTTTACACCAAATCTAGTCTAAACCCAGATTCCTTACCTCCTGCACCAGCTAAACCAGACAGATACTACCGAGTTCCTGATTCTCATAAGTTTCTATATAAAAGCCCTGTTGCAGACCCCAAAACCATTTCCCAGGGTCCCAAAGGGGTTAAGGCCTCTACTGCTAAGAATCCACTACCTTCTGAAAGAGATTCCAGAGCATTAGAAAGATGGGGGAAGAAAGTGTATACGTCTGCCACTTTGGCCATGAGGGCCTTAAACTGCCAATTCCACATGCTAAAATACCAGCAGTACTTGATTACACAGTTAAAGCAGAAAATGATCCCTCAGACAGATCAACCTGATTTCAAAGAGATGCAGGATTTGCTGCATGCAGCAGAACAGGTGGGAAAGCATACCTTACAGTGTGGTTTGGATTCATTGGAAGCCTCATGTAGAGCAGCTGTCACAGGATCTGTAATTCGTAGACGTGCTTAGCTAAAAGAGCAAGCCTTACCAGAACATGTCAAAGCAAAGTTATTGGATGCGCCATTGCAGAAAGATGTGTTATTTGGTGTCAAAGCAGAGGAAGTCTTAAAGAAAATGGAAGAAAAGGCAAAATCTATGCAGACAGTTAAAGATTTTTTACAGGTACAACCTCCTCGTTTCAGCAGAAACTGGCCATCAAAAAACTGGTCCTTTCCTGCATCAGACAGACACCAAAGGAGTAGGTACAGATGCCCAAGGGGTAGAGGCCAGCCACAAGGTTCTTTTAGGCCTAGACAATGGCATACAACAACTCAAAGAGGTGGAGACGAAAGATCTCAACCCTTCAGGAAATAAACACAATGACTTCCCTCTTCGCCTGCCAAGCAAAATTGCCCTGGCAGCACCTTTGGGAGGAAGGCTGGCTCTATTTCCACAAAATTGGCGCATCATAACAAAGGACAAATGGGTTCTGGATATTATTACCAGAGGCTACAGATTTCATTTTCACACTTTACCACGGTTGAGCGGCATGCCAAATCTGCCTCCAAACCAATGGGCAGAGGTACAAACGCAAATTTCAGCTCTCATGGATATGAAAGCAATTCAAAAGGTACCTACAAAGAAGCAAGGTCAAGGTTTTTACTCAAGACTATTCCTAGCACCAAAAAAGGATAAAGCCTGGAAACCCATTTTAGACCTCTCAATTCTAAACACATACCTGGAGGTACCCAAATTCAAAATGCTCACACTACAGCAGCTTCTTCCCATGCTGGGCAAGGAGTCTTGGCTGGTAACATTGGACCTCAAAGAGGCATACCTGCATGTCCCTATCAGACAAGATTGCAGAAGATACCTCAGATTTTTGGCAGGTACAATGCATTATCAATTCTCTGCATTGCCCTTTGGCTTATCTACTGCGCCCAGAGTATTTACAAAATGCCTGGCATCTGTAATTGCATACTGCAGACAATGAGGAATACAAATCTATCCATATCTGGATGACTGATCCAAGCGGACAGCAAGGACATTCTATTACAGCATCTGGCATTTGCAACAAAGCTGCTAAGTTGCCTAGGGTACAGAGTAAACAAAAAGAAGTCAAAGCTAATACCCTCACAAGACATAATATTCCTGGGTGCCAGCTTAAATACAATGGCCCAGATGGCTTATCTCATGCCAGACAAACAAAAACAGCTGACTCAATACTTCAAAAAGATGGCAACTTTTACCCAGCTCACTGCAAGGAAAATCCTGCAGGCATTGGGGTTCATGGCATCCTGCATTCAACTAGTTCCACATGCAAAGCTGCATATGAGGAAATTACAATGGTACCTGAAAAGTGTATGGTCTCAGCACAGGCACAGCCTCAAAACAAGTATACCTCTCATTCCCTGCCTTCAAAAAGAGTTCCTATGGTGGGCTCAAGCATGTCAAATAAACAAGGGTCTTCCTTTTGTCTTACCTCCAGCAAACCAAACTATGACAACAGATTCTTCTGACTATGCCTGGGGAGCACACATGGCAGGACAGTGCATACAGGGCAAATGGTCTGCAAAACAAATGCATCTACACATCAACCAAAAGGAGATGCTAGCTGTGCAAAATGCACTGATAGCCTTCAAGGACCTCTTGCATCCAGGACAACTACTAATAAGGACAGACAACACCACAGTTATGTGGTACATAAACAAACAGGGAGGAACACACTCCTACCCTTTATGCAGACAGGCAATGACCTTGTGGAACACAGCATTGACTTACCAAGTACAACTACAAGCACAATTCCTGCCAGGAAAGGAAAACATATTGGCAGACGAATTAAGCAGAAATATGGCAGATCCTCACGAGTGGAGACTACACCCACAAGTATTTTCAATGATAACTCAAAGGTGGGGACGCCCAGACATAGATCTATTTGCCTCCCCCAACAATTGTCAACTACAAAAATTTTGCACAAGGACTTATCATTCCCTAGCCTGGAAAGTGGACGCCCTATCATTCAGTTGGACAGCATTGACAGTCTATGCCTTTCCACCACTACCTCTATTGACCAAGGTATTACTGAAATTCAGATCAGAGAGACCACAAATGATCCTCATTGCTCTGGACTGGCCACGTCAGCACTGGTACCCATTACTAAGGAACTTGACTCACAGCCCTCCATGGATCTTACCTCAATTCCCACTTCTGTTGACTCAGCAAAACTCTCAGATCCTTCATAGTCAGCTCAGGACTTTAAATTTAGCTGCATGGAGAATACCTTGAATTATCAATCAACACTTCTCTCAAAGGACGTCCTGAATGTCATTTTGGAGGCCAGGAGGCCCAGCACCAGAAAAACTTACTTAGACAAATGGAAAAGATTTTGTGCATGGAACCAGGCTAAAGGCCAAAATCCTGGGATACCAAACATTCCTCAAATACTGCAATACTTAACTGAGATGCTACACAAAGGACTTTCTTTCTCATCCTTTAAGATCCATGCTTCAGCCATTTCAGCTCAATATAATACGGATCCTCCCATATTCTCACACCCTTTACTAAGGCAGTTTCTCAGAGGGGCTAAGAATATAATACCCCCCAGAAAACCCCCAACGCCAGCTTGGGACCTCAACTTTGTTTTAGAAGTATTAACACTGCCTCCTTTCGAACTAGCCTTCTCAGCAGAACTACAATACTTGTCATGGAAAACAGCTCTGTTGCTGGCTATCACCTCAGCACACAGGGTCTCAGAACTACAGGCACTCATGGCAGTGGAACCTTTCATCATTTTCCATTAGGACAGAGTCTCTTTACGAACTAACCCTACCTTTATGCCAAAGGTAGTATCCAGTGTGGCTTTGAATCAGACCATTCATTTACCCACCTTTTATCCAAACCCCCAGAATAAAGGAGAAAAACTCCTTCACTCTTTGGATATTCACAGACAGCTACGTTACTATTTGGATAAGATAAAGACCTTCAGAAAAACTGACCAACTCTTTGTATCCTATGCTGCAGGTTCACAAGGAAAGGCTATTTCAAAACAGACCATCTCCAAATGGATAGCACATTGTATCCGCTTTTGCTACTCCCACCATGGGAAAGCAGTGCCTGTTAATATTAGGTCCCATTCTACCAGGGCTACAGCAACCTCAGCAGCCTTTCTCGGGGGGGTTCCAACCAAGGACATTCTGGAGGCAGCTACTTGGAGTTCAGTGCACACCTTTACCAAGCATTACCACCTTCCATTATACTCAAAAACCAGAGCTGGTTTTGCCACTGCAGTTCTGTAGGGCATCCTAGCTTCGCCTAACCCAGTTTAGTACCAGCCACCCCATCCATAGCTTTGGGATTCAACCCAAGTGTGATGACTGCAGCAGTATAACACGATGAACATAGTACAGTTTTGTACCTACCATAAATGTAGATGTTCGAGTGTATATACTGCTGCAGTCCAGGTTACCCTCCCACCATCCCCTCTACATACCAGGGTGTTAGTTATAACTCCATGTACATCAATCAATTGGATGCATGTCTATATGGTGTATTTGCTAACAGCTAGTACTATTGTTTATCTACTAAGGTATTTTTCAATAGTTATTTGTATTGCCTTCCTAGTTGGGGGCACCTGACATCTGGGGCAAGAAAAACTGAAGAAAATGGCGTCGGCTGTCTCTTTTATACCCCTGTCGCACTGATGTCAGGGAAGAAGCGACGACAACCGACACTGGACCAAGACTTTGGGGTTCGGCCGACTGTGGGACCGCCTGATGACAGGATAACCCAAGTGTGATGACTGCAGCAGTATATACACTCGAACATCTACATTTATGATAGGTACAAAACTGTACTTTTGTTTTATAGTTTCAGAATTATCACACACACTGAAATTTGTTTTGTGCAGAAAATATGCATAACAGTATCTGCAAACTCTCCTGTGAAAAATAATACAATTACTTCTATAGATATTCCTTTCATACTTCACATTATATAATGCTTTTATATTTGTGTCTCAGACAGTGTAAATGTATGTGTAAGTGGGGTGGGAAGTGCTAATAACCTATTAAATACAGTGTTACATTTTGGAATTTTTGTAGTAGTTCATTAAAAAATAAGGCACTCAGCACTTTAATGTTATTTGCACTCAGCACTTTAATTTTTGGCAGATGCCGATATTTCAGCTTACTACATCAGCACCTTTAAATTCGACCATGCTCAGGTATTGCACGCCCACATCTGATGAAGTAACTTTTAACGAAAACGTATTGTGACAACGAATTGTGTCAACGTTAATGTTATAGCAGAATAAACTTGTTGGTTTGAATCTCCCACCATGGCTTCATTGTTTCGCATTACATCACATTTTCTTGCATTCATTAAAAAATAACCAAAAAGCTGTTAAGACAGTGAACTTCATGCAAGACATCTAAACCCTTGTAATATATTTAGCTTAATTGTATTTATATTTTAAATGTCCATAAGCGCAGTCTATGTATATGAATTCAAGTTACAACAATGCTACATAATGACTATATTTTACAAGCCGTGATAACACTGATAAGACGACATAAAATACTTTCTTACAAAAGTTTTGAAAGTCGGACAACTCAAGTTAAGAGCATAAGAGCATAGTTGTAAAAAAAAATAAAGAGCATGGCTGTGAATCAGCGAAGTACGACTAAAACAACTAATATTGTGGCTTTTGGTTTTGAGAAGTAAGCACTCTTCCACATCAAAATGTACAACAGTCTAGTTTCCTTTCTTTGTTTTCCAGTTGAAATACCAAGATACACAAGATGATTTATCATGAATAATTTTAAATGCCATAGAACCAGAATATGTTTAACCGAGTCCACATTTAAATGTCGAAATGCTGAAATATCGACTTTTAAAAGAACGTACCCAAAACATCGAGATTTTGGAATCTCAACATTTAAAAGTGGGGGGGGGAGAGACTTGAAATAAAGTGTTTGCAGGGGGGCAAACCCCCCTACACCCCCCACACCCCCTCGCTTAAATATACCAACTCCAAGATCGCGCTACAATGAAGAGAACAGTAATACTCCTGTTGCACTTACCGTTCTCTTCACTGTAGTGCGATCCCAGAGTTGATATATTTAAGTAGGGGGAGGTGTGGGGGGTGCAGGGGGGCTTGCCCCTGCAAAGAGTTTGTTTTAGTTTATTTTTGTTTTTTGTTTTTCTTTTCACTTTTAAATGTCGAGATTTCGAAATCTCAATGTTTTGGGTACGTTCTTTTAAAGTTGAGATTTCGGCATTTCGATATTTAAAAGTGGACCCATTTAACCCTATCTTGCAAATGCAATTCTGCATAGAACCAGAATATGTTTAACCCTATCTTGTAAATGCAATTCTGCATAGAACCAGAAAAAGTTTAATCCTATTTTGTAAATGCGATTCTGCATAGAACCAGAATATGTTTAATCCTATCTTGTAAATGCAATTCTGCATAGAACCAGAATATGTTTAACCCTATCTTGTAAATGCAATTCTGCATAGAACCAAAATATGTTTAACCCTATCTTGTAAATGCAGTTTTGCATTGAACCAGAATGTGTTTACCCTATCTTGTAAATGCAATTCTGCATAGAACCAGAACAAGTTTAATCCTATTTTGTAAATGCGATTCTGCATAGAACCAGAATATGTTTAACCCTATCGTGTAAATGCAGTTCTGCATAGAACCAGAATATGTTTAACCCTATCTTGTAAATGCAGTTTTGCATTGAACCAGAATATGTTTAACCCAATCTTGTAAATGCAATTCTGCATAGAACCAGAATAAGTTTAATCCTATTTTGTAAATACAGTTCTGCATAGAACCAGAATATGTTTAACCCTATCTTGTAAATGCAATTCTGCATAGAGCCAGAATATGTTTAACCCTATCTTGTAAATGCAGTTCTGCATAGAACCAGAATATGTTTATCCCTATCTTGTAAATGCAATTCTGCATAGAACCAGAATAAGTTTAATCCTATTTTGTAAATGCAATTCTGCATTGAACCAGAATATGTTTAACCCTATCTTGTAAATGCAATTCTGCATAGAGCCAGAATATGTTTAACCCTATCTTGTAAATGCAGTTCTGCATAGAACCAGAATATGTTTAACCCTATCTTGTAAATGCAATTCTGCATAGAACCAGAATAAGTTTAATCCTATTTTGTAAATGCAATTCTGCATAGAACCAGAATATGTTTAACCCTATCTTGTAAATGCAATTCTGTATAGAACCAGAATATGTTTAACCCTATAGTGTAATTGCAGTTCTGCATAAAACCAGAATATGTTTAATCCTATCTTATAAATGCAACTCTGCAGATTCTGGAGATAGTATACAATGATGTGTGTTATTAAGAAGTCTAGAAATATGTCTTAAGATAGAAAGATATATAAAATGTAACTTTCACATTTTTTTGGCATATTCAGTATAGGTGTATAGGTTATAATTATGTTTTCATGGTAACAAGCAGCAGTTACCAGTGGCTCTCTTAAGTGTCTGCTATCTTTTCTGACAGGCAAAGAATGGACTAGATTCATAAAAGGCTGCTGCCAGCAGTAAGTCGTAACATAGGCTGCTACTGCTGGTGGCAGCCTTTTCTGATTCAGGTACCATAGTAATCCTACACAGTCTGTAGGATCACCATGTGGGTTATGTCCTCAGCTGAGCTATATGCCAATGAGACATTCCATGACAGCAGCGTATGGTAATTAGCTATGTGCTGTCTCCCAGAAATGCCTGCGGTAAGGCATTTATGTATCAGAGCGATTCTCTGAAATTTTAAGTTAGGTTGGACAGCCAAATAAATTTGTTTGGCCAAAAGTTTGTGTTCACTCGTAACTTTGTGTGACTGTGGTGTGTGTCTGCCTGGGCACTTGTAGTAGGTGAGTTAATTACAGAATAGGTACAGTAAGTGTGTGCATGTGTGTTTGTGTAAGGGTGGATGGGCAGGTGTTTCTTTGACTGTAGTCAGGTTAGGTGGGTTCTGTATGTGTGTGAATATGTGAATGTGCATGTGTGTGTGGGGGGGGGGCTGTCATACCTCTAAACTACCCTACACTAGCAAGTAAACCCTGCAATATTGGTGGGTACACTAGACAACAGAGATAGAGATACTCTAACTCACTTTAAAAGTTAATAGAACAACAGTTTTAAAGCATAAAGGATGTATAGCCTGGGGGGAGGTGGAGATTGACACCAGGGATATTCATTAAATATTATTCTGAAGTCACATAAAAATTTACTAGAACAACAATTTTGCAACATGATAGAAGTATGGGCGAGGAGAATAACAGACACCAGGAAATTCTTTAAATATTACCCTGAAGTCACTTAAAAAGTTAATAGAACAGCAGATATATGGCCAGAGTGAACACTAGACACCAGGGATGTAAATGGTTTCCCCAAAGCCACTTGAAGAACAGGC